>NW_027190270.1:25000-46217 GCF_040958095.1 Procambarus clarkii | reverse complement strand
ATCCAGGATCCAAGTAAGATCAGTAGAACTTGTGGTTGCAATTCTTTTACCATGTCGTAGCTCAGTCGATTAAGGCAGCGTCTGGGATCCTCTCGGACGTAGGTTTGAACCCTCGTCACGGCCCTTGTGGATTTGTTCATTTGATGCATCAGCTATTGTGATTTCTGTGTGTAATCTCTGTAGGAGCTTATGATATATTAATAGCAGTGCTTATAAGCAACACATCCATCCTCCATCGTGCATATATTGATGTAATGGATAATTGGATAGTAGAATTTGGTATTATTGAATTTGGATAAACCGGCAAAGGTTTTGTAAAATCAAATCAAATGTTTATTCAGGTAAAGTACATACATACAAGGGGAGATATAAACATGTTGTGGGATTTATAGATAGAGCTTGTACATACAATGTCTAAAGCCACTATTACGCAAAGCGTTTCGGGCAAGGTTGGCCCGAACCTTTGTATTTGTTTCTCATAAAACTTAACTTACCATCCAAGGTCTAATACATGCTAACTGAGGCCAAATACAGTAAATATACATGTTATACTAGGCCTAGGAATATATATGTTTGGTTTTAGCTGTATTTTTTCTGGACTATAAGGTGAATAGTACCAAATTCTACTATGTAATTGTCCATTACGTCAATATTTAATTTATATGTACGATGCTCTACATAGTTACAAAATGTACAGGAGGATGGATTGAATTCATTAGAGATAAAAAAAAGCTCTTTTGTTTTTTTATGGTAGGAGAAAATTTGACTGTAGCAGAGCGTAGTTTCGATCTACGGACCTCTAGTTGGATTATGGGTCCAGCACGCTTCCACTGCGCCACTCTGCTCCACAATACATAGTTATATGACTCTCAATATTAATAATTAGTATAATGGTATTAGCAAATTACAAAATGGTATAAGTTTTATGATTTAATAAATATTGTCAATATACTTTGTTATTAATTTTAGCTCTTTGAAGGGAAGGGAAGGGAATTATCAGGGGGAAAGCGCCAAGCCATTACAACTATATAGCACTGGGAAGGGGTCAGGATAAGGATTTGGGATGGGACGGGGGGAAGGAATGGTGCCCAACGTCTTGGATGGTCGGGATTGAACGCCGACCTGCAAGAAGCGAGACCGTCGCTCTACCCTCCGACCCAAGTTGTTGGACACTTTGAGTTTATTTCAGTGGGTTATGAAAACAAACATTTAAAAATTCAAATGTTTCCGCCCGGGATCGAACCGGGGACCTTGCGCGTGTGAGGCGCACGTGATAACCACTACACTACGGAAACCTGAAGTATAGTGACCTGTTATTATATGGACCAAATCCGGTTAATTGTTTTTCTTCAGCGATATAATATGATCAAAACACATTGCTTGAGTAATTATGTAAATTATAAAAGATTTAATAACGAAAATAGAGAGAATATCCTGTTTTATATGTGTACGGCGTGTGTGACGTCACGATAACATGAGAGTCTAACGTACGATCATGTTACGTTGTTGGGTAGATTAGATACACAGTGTTTAGTGAGTTTCATATTTATTTAGTAGTCTTGATTACAGAAGTAGGTTGGTAGCATTGTCGTAGACGTTCAGACGGAGCTTAGAGCAGAGCAGAGAGCTGAGGCCGGAGTCGCGGAGCTCTATGTGGGAGAGCGTGACGGCTCGATTGGGAATTGCGAGTGTCTGAACTCGAGGAGCGAGAGCGTTGTTGCTCGATGCGGTCGTAGTCTGCTATCTGCTTTGTGTCGAAGCTGTAGCGTCTTGGGTCGATTAGAACTGCCTACACCGAGTACTACATTCTTGATTGGAGATTGTACTGTTTTGCTATTCTCAAATCGCTGGCTTTTATACGGTGACTACACCTCACAGTAAGTAGGAGGGTGGAAAAACCGTTACCTGTAAATTTGGATAGGATTATAGCTTGTGTAATTAGTTATGCCATTAAGATGATGAGATAATGGAGCGAGTATAAGTTTACTCGCTCAGGACTTCCCCTGCCAGGGAAAGAAAGAAAAGCAATACAACAAAAAATATGAGGCTACTGTTCCCTGGGTCGCTGTTGAACATGTAGTCTGGTACCAAAAGATGCAGGCAGTGTGTGGACAAGCTCGGTGTAGCAGGAGAGAAGAATGTGCATGATTGTTGCGTCCTTGGGTCGCTGGTGGAGCATTTAGATCCAGGGCGGATGCGTTCGGGCACCAGGACAATAAGAGGTAATGTAGGCACGTAGTTAGGACAACGAGGGAATCTGACGAAAAAGCAGCTTTCGTGGGAGTCCCTGTAGAACAAGCAGTGCCCTGGCAGCGACGGAGAATCGGCAGGATAGACTCTAGATCCCACATGACGTAGTTGCTGATTAAACTGTCAGATGAGTAAGTAACGCTCGCGGTGCAGCAAGCTGTAGTTGATGAAACTGCAGAGATGATCGCCGTGAAAATCATCGCTGTAGTAAGTTTGTTGGGAGCGTTCCATGACAGGTGGCAGCGGTCCACATCATGCAGCAGTAGCAGTAGAGAGAACCTGTAGCGAGTAAACTTATACTCGCTACAAGAGATTTCGTTTAGTTTAGTTCACTTATTATGCACCCCATACCCATCTTGTGGGTGGTAGTGGAAGGGGTTACAGAGGCACATAATTGGCTCAGGGACTGAACCCCACAATTCACTTAGTTAAGCACGTTTCAATCTTGATAAGCTAGTTACAAAATTCAGTATAAGTCGTCACATCATAAATGGGTTAGCGATTAACCACAAGTACGGTTTCTAAATTAAGCAACTGACATATGTGGAGAGCTAGTGTCACAACTGATATGTTTGTCCTGCACACCGCCCCCCCTCCAGTGGGCAGCGGTGGATAGCATACAATCACTTAGGTACTACCTACAGTTAGCAAACTGGGGATATTTGGCCAAAATTTCTGGTAGCAGATCATTTTGAATTAAATATTTACACATCTCTAGAACATTTGTTATAGGAAGCAGGAGGAAGTGTTATTAGGGCTTCAGAGAGTGGGAGGAAGCAGTAGGAAGTATTTTTAAGGCTTCAGGGAACAGGAGCGAGCGGGAAAAAGCAGGAGAAAGTGATTTTAGGGCTTCAAGAAGCAGGAGGAAGTGTTTTTAAGGCTTCAGAGAGCGGGATGAAACAGGAGGAAGTATTTTTAGGGATTCGGAGAGCGGAAGGAATTGTTGTTAGGGCTTCAGAGAGCGGGAGCGAGTGGCAGGAAGCAGGAAAAATAATTTGTAAGGTTTCAGAGAGCGGGAGGAAGCAGGAAGAAATGATTTTAGGGCTTCAGAGAGCAGGAGCTAGTGGTAGGAAGCAGTAGAAAGTATTTGTAAGGTATGAGCTTCATGAGGAAACAGGAGGTGGTGGTATTAGGGCTTCAGAGAGCAGGAGGGAATATTTTTAAGGCTTCAGAGAGCGGGAGGAAGTGGGAGGTAGCAGAAGGAAATATTAATAGGGTTTCAGAGAGTGGGAGCGAGCAGGAGGAAGTATTTTTATGGGTTCAGAGAGTGGTAGGAAGTGTTAGTAGAGCTTCAGAGAGCGGGAGGAAGCAGGAGGAAGTGATATTAGGGCTTTCGATGGCGGGAGGGAGCGGTAAGAAGCAGGAGGAAATATTTGTAAGGTTTTAGAGAGCGTAGCCTCCGTAACACAGTTGGTTAGTGTACAAATGTTTCTCGCTGTAGGGCTCTCCACATGTCAGTTGCTTAATTTAGAAACTGTACTTGTGGGCGGTCTCGAGCCCATTGTTGATGTGATGATGTGCATTGAATTTTGTAACTCTCTCAGCAAGATTAACTTGCTCAGCTAAATTAATTGTGGGGTTCAGTCCCTGAGCCCATTATGTGCCTCTGTAACTCTTCCCACTACCGCCCACAGGACGGGTATGGGGTGCATATTAAATTAACTATATTATAATCTAGGGTTATCCCATGGAATTGTCTAACTAGCGAAGTCGTTAAATACCAAGATATAACACCTCAGTTCAAAATCCAAATAGAAACAATCCTCGTGAACCATGGGGGAAAGAGGGATCTTTGACAAGCCGATGGCTTCCACTATCCGTCGAGAACACCAGAGACAGGTAAATTCAGGTACAAATCTCCCACATTCGTTATTGTGCCTTTATTTTGTAACATATAGCTAGCTCAACCTGTAATTTGTAATTACTTATATTGAAGGGGGTAGCAAGACACTTCTATGTACCTACATTTGTAATGAAGAAACATTATTAATACATTAAAACAATTTCGTAGCAGAGCGTAGTTTCGATCTACGGACCTCTGGGTTATGGGCCCAGCACGCTTCCACTGCGCCACTCTGCTGCTCATATTATTTGGATGATACATTTTATACATCTTTTATAATATTATAATTGGTAATATTTTCTTCATAAATAAAAGTATCAGTGTTTCTGCGCAGTAACGCACCAGTACGCACTGATCTTGCGCATGGGATGCGCACATCATGGCTACTGTGCACAGCCAGCTGCGTATGACATACATCATAGCATGGGTATGTGATCACTGCTGCACACGATGGGTATGGGTTCACTACCACTCATGAACAGGACATGTATTGGAGGCACTAACGCTCACAGGATAGGTATACTTGGGGTCTACAGGATAAGTATGGGATCCACTCAGCCCTGGAGGCTGATCTGTCGTGTTTGTTGAGGTCTATAGCAACTCTTCTTGCATGTAAACATTCCAAGCATAAGAATTATATTTAGTGTCTGGACCGTGATTCATCAGTCAGTTACGCAAGTACTTACGAACATGTTATCTCAGTCTTTGGCGACTTTACACATATTAAACAGTTGATGAGCTCCAAAGGACTGGGAGGCTGTTTATAATAATAATAATAATAATAATAATAATAATAATAATAATAATTTTTATTTAGGCAAAGGTACATACATAAAGAGATTTTACAAAGTTTGTTGGCTTTATAGATAGAGCTAGTACATACAATGCCTAAAGCCACTATTACGCAAAGCGTTTCGGGCAGGAAAAAACACTGACTAAAGCTTAAAACTAATGGGTAAAAAGAAAAAATGCGTTGAGTACAAATAAAAATAGAGGTAAAAGAGGGGGGGAACATTGTTGAAAAAACAGCACAAATACAATTATAAATTATTACAGAAAATTACATTAAAACAGCGTTGATTTGTAAAACAAAAAAAAAAACAAAAAACATACATGGGTTGACAATAGAAGGGTAAGGTAGGTTACATGGAATTTATTAGGTATAGCTTCGTTTTTAACTTAAACTGGTTGAGAGAGGTACTGTCTTTAACATGGTTGGGAAGGTCATTCCACATCCTGGGCCCCTTGATTTGTAGAGCATTTCTGGTTTGATTAAGTCGTACTCTAGGAATATCAAAACTGTATTTATTTCTGGTGTGGTGCTCATGGGTTCTGTTACAACCTTCTATGAAGCTTTTGAGATCAGGATTGGCATTACAATTTAGCGTTTTGTATATGTATAATACACATGAGTGAATGTGCAGTGACTTAATGTCTAACATATTCAGAGATTTGAGTAGGGGTACCGAGTGATGTCTGGGGCCAGAGTTGGATATTGTCCTAATAGCAGCTTTGTGTTGAGTAATTAGAGGACGTAAGTGATTTTGGGTAGTAGAGCCCCAAGCACAAATACCATAGTTGAGATATGGATAGATAAGGGAGTAATAGAGAGTCACCAGGGCAGGGCGTGGTACATAATATCTGATCTTAGAAAGAATGCCCACAGTTTTTGAAACTTTTTTTGATATGTTTAGAATGTGTCCCTGGAAATTCAGCTTGTGGTCAATGAGAATGCCAAGGAATTTGCCATCTAATTTGTTACAAATTTGGGTATTGTTTATTTTGAGATTTATTTGATAGGAAGATTTATTGCCAAACAGAATATAGAAAGTTTTGTCAATGTTAAGGGTGAGTTTGTTGGCAGTTAGCCACAGATGGACTTTATTTAGCTCAGTATTTACTGTGGCATTTAGAGCAAGGGGATCAGGACTGGAGTAAATGAAGGTTGTGTCGTCAGCAAATAGGATTGGTTTGAGGTGTTGGGAGGCATTTGGAAGGTCATTAATGTAGATGAGAAAGAGGAGAGGGCCAAGTATGCTGCCCTGGGGAACACCAATGTTGATGGGTAGGGTGGGCGAAATTGTATTATTCACAGAAACACATTGGAGCCTGTCAGTAAGGTAGGATTTGAGGTATTGTAGGGAGTGTCCTCTGACACCATAATGATGTAATTTAAGAAGAAGGTTTTGGTGGTTGACAGTATCGAAAGCTTTACGCAGGTCCACAAATAACCCAACAGGGAACTCATTTTTATCAAGAGCTGTATGAATCGAGTTAAGCATACTAATAAGTGCATCGTTAGTGCTTTTTTTGGGCCTGAAGCCATATTGGCAAGGGCTAAGTATATTGAGTTTGGCTAGATATGAGTAAAGCTGCTTATAGATTAGTTTTTCAAAAATTTTTGACAAGTTTGGCAGGATTGATATAGGTCTGTAGTTGTTAACATCTGTGAGATCACCACATTTGTGGACAGGCGTTACTCTCGCTTTTTTTAGAATATCTGGAAAGGTTTGGAGTTCAAGTGACTTGTTGAAGAGCAAAGCAATAGCAGGGGCTAAAGATCTGGAGGCTTTTTTGTAGATTAAAGTTGGTATCTCCTCAAGGGCACCAGACTTGGTTTTAAGGGAAAGGATTATCTCATTGACGTCAATGGAATTAATAGGCTTTAGGTACAGAGACTGGGGATAGTTCCCTGTAAGATAGTCCTTAATGTCAGTACTGGAAGATGGAATATCATTAGCAAGGGATGAACCAATGGAAGAGAAGAACCTATTGAACTCAATAGCAGAATCAGAGGCTGAAAGCTGACCATCGTTATTAGACAGGAGAGTCGGTTTGCTATTTAAAGACTTTTTTGATCCCAATATTTGTGAAATTGTTCTCCATGTTTGTTTAATGTTGCTCTTTATTTGGGTAAATTTATCTTCGTAGTATTTAGTTTTGGCTCGTCTAATTATCTTACATAGCAATAATGAGTAATTCTTTGAGAATTCTTTGGAGACAATCCCTAACCTATACTTTTTCTCAAGGTCATGTTTTTTATTAATAGATTTAAGTATTCCCTTTGTAAGCCAAGGATTGTTAAGCCTTTTGGTTGTGACTTGTTTTGTAAGCATAGGACAGTGGGTATTATAAAGGCTAAGAGTTATTTGAAGAAAAGATTGAACTGCTAGGTTGATGTCCTCTATGTTACCTAACTCGGACTCCCAGTTGACATTATCAGTAGCAGTTATAAAATTGTCTATAGCAGTTTCATTGTGTAGTCTAAAACGTATCTCTCTTGACTCAAGAGGTGGTTTGCTAATGTTAGTTAAGAGAAATGTGGGGTAATGGTCTGTAGTGCTATCGGTGATTATACCTGAAGTAAGCGGAGAGGTTATATTTGTCCAGATGTGATCAAGAGTCGTGGCAGTGCTATCAGTGATTCTAGTAGGTCTAGTGATTAAGGGTATGAGGAAGCAGGAATTCAAACAGTTGAGGAAGCTAACAGCAGTAGGGTGTTCTGGCTCGCAGAGGTCAATATTAAAGTCCCCTGCAATAATTAGGTGGTTTTTGTTCAGTCTGTTATCAAGTATTAGATTTCTAAGGTTTGAGTTGAATTCGGACACATCAGTGTTAGGAATTCTATAAACTGCACCCACAGACAGGATAGACTCGGCACCCTTGACTCTGAAGCTGGCGAAGATATACTCCCCATAGCAGTCTCTAGTTCTAATTTCTTTTAAGCATGTTAGTTCTTGGTGGTAGTAAAGAGCAGTGCCACCACCACTTACGAAGACAGGTATAACTATATATTATTTTCAAAATTGTTGTGTTATGCCGCCAATACTCGGTATGTAGCTGTTCAACCCGTCCTCCTAATAGAACGGCGCCTTTTGACGAATACTCTTAACAAGACCAACAATTGTCGTACTAGAAAATGGTAGCGGCTCGTGAAACTGCAGCCCATCCTCTTGTGTTGGTAGTACTTATAGTAACGATGAGGACCAAAGTTAATATATCGACGTATAACGCAATTACAAAGTAGAAATCTGAACTATTGAATTTAGACAAACCGGAAAAAGATTTTATATTTATGTTGCAAAGACAACCTTAACTAACTGAACCTTCCTAGGCCTAATACACGCAATCTGAGGCCTAATATCATACATATGTGTGCTATACTAGACGTAGGAATATATGTTTTTTTAGCTTTATTTTTCCAGACTATAAAGTAATTAGTACTATATACTTCACTTCCGACTATAAAGAGTCTATAATTAAGACTATAATTAAGACTTCAGACTATAAAGTGATCAGTAAGTACTATTATGTAATGACTTAGTACGTCAACGTTTGTACTATGGAGCATATACAACAACTACTGTGTAAACAGGAGGATGGGTCGCGACGTTGACATACTGTGCCGTTCTCTGTTGTGTTAGGATAACGTCACTTATGCGCGAGAGTTTGTTGACGTTGGGAGACTTGAGGAGGACGGGCTGGATCACGGGGCCAAGTGTGACATCGCTGTCAAGTGAGTTATGTCGGTCTTGTCTGAGGTCAACCCCTAGAGTTGGCCTAAATAATCGCCCCCGGGTGGGCTCGAACCACCAACCTTTCGGTTAACAGCCGAACGCGCTAACCAATTGTGCCACGGAGGCTCGAGGAACGTATTAAACAAATTTGTAATAAGGAGGAACTACTTAGATATCGAAGTGTGATAATTATCTGAGATCTTTTCCTGATGATGATAATTCCTATAGTGTCCTAATGCCTAAAGTAACCTTGTGTCTAGCGGTCACGACGGAGACGGGAAGCCGGCAGCTTGTCAGTGGTTCCCCCATTTTTCCTAAGTTTCCTCCTTTATTTCCCCAATTTTCCTCCTTTCCCCCCACAAAAAAGAGTAACAACAACAAAAAAGACTCTGGGGTTGGAGTCCCTGTGCCTTCTTGTACCAACTTCGAGGTTAACTCCGGAGCTGGAGCCCCCTGGGGGCAGTTCCTTGTTGCCTTCAACCTCGTCCTGACAGTTCCTGCGACGGCGCTGGAACCTGTCTTATTGGCGTTTGCCTTTCCAATTGAGACGTTCTGTGCTGTGGAGAGGGGGACCTGCTGCATGGGTGACAGCTTCTCCCCCGTATCAACCTACCCGGGCTTTGCGCCCTGGTGTAACGGGGGGTGGGGGGAAATAGCTCTTTCTAGTCTATTATTCCACCCCCCAGTTAACTAACGAGGCCGGGGGAAACAGCTCTCTCTAGTCCGTTATCCCGTCCCCAGTTAGCTAACTATTCTAGAGCACCTCCAGAGTTCCTAAGGCAACCTCTCTCGTTCAACACCTTGTAACCTAGGTATTTGACTACCTAGGTGCTAAGACTACAAGGCGCCGTCACTTGATCAGTTACCCGAAACTCTAGAGAGAACTCTAGAATACAGAATCATTGCCACAAACGTATAAGAGAAAACGAAAGGAAAGAAATGAATAGTGAAGTAATTAGTGAGGGTTTGGGGTGAGAGGCAGAGAGGTGGGAGGGGCAAGGAGGGTCATTAGTTGAAAGTGAGAGTTCAGAGAGGGGTGGAGGGAGAGGTGTAGATAGGTAGATGTAGAAGAGTAGATAGTAGAAGTAGAAGAGTAGATAGTAGAAGACGAAATGCTGCCACCATCCATTCATGATCATTACATACAAGACAAGGAATGGAACTTGCCTGTATCACAAAATTCTCAAAGGATGTTATCATGAGTTCATTATTAGTATGTTCCCTCTGTACCATGTATCAACTCCAAACATGTACTCATTAAATCATGAAACCAATAATCACAGAG
Source organism: Procambarus clarkii (assembly GCF_040958095.1). Taxonomy (NCBI): domain Eukaryota; kingdom Metazoa; phylum Arthropoda; class Malacostraca; order Decapoda; family Cambaridae; genus Procambarus; species Procambarus clarkii. Next base: position 36,322 of record NW_027190270.1, on the reverse strand, counting down.
GCTTTCTCAAATCCTCAACTCAAAGCTCTAGGGAACAAAGTTAAACACAATTTAAATAATAAATTCATAATTATATTTCACATGAAGTATCATAATTTAAAATTCAATTAAAATGTTCCAGTTTAATATGCAAAGTGAGTCATCATCCAAGAATTCGAGAACCCTACAACTTGACTGCCCCTGATCATCACACAACACTTGTAAAACACGACAAGTCACCTTACTGTTCACTCACCAAGTGTCTCTGCCTATAGCTGGATAGAGGGGGGGGGAGTCTGTAGTTGACAGAGACTCCCGCCCTGCCGGCCGACAGCCTCCCTGATAGGGCTGTCTTCTCTCTGCTCTCCTGGCTCGTCTGCTGCTCTGTCTGTTAATGCTTCATGCTGGATAGCTCTCCGAGTTTATATTGGGGAACCTAGTAGCTAACTCCGCCCACAAGTAGATAGCCTCCGGCACTACCAAGCCACTCCTTAAACGTCGGCATGTTTGAAGGCTACCCGGCTCCAATTATACGCTTAGCGGAAGCAAGGTGAAATTATCATGATCTGACCTCAGGTCACTTGGGGTCATTAACGGTTAGAGGTGTGAAATCTCAGGCAGACAACTGGCGCCTCTCAGATCCTTGTCTGTGACTCGTGTACTCTATATATATTTTAAATAAACTAACCCAAACACTTTTACAGTGTTACATCTCCCCTTCTCCCCGAAAATAAAGTTTTTGCAACACTGCTAAAGCAAGCTAGCTGTGTGCGACAACTTTATTAACGAAAAGAATACATCCTAGCTAAACAAATATACATCATCCTACTCTAAAAAAATGAAATATGTAGACAGACGTCCATTGTCTCTGGCTGGGCGACGTCACTGCTTGGTCTTGTAGATAATCCTGTACCACATTTCTTCAACACAACTGCCTCCGTCGCTTCTCCGTCGTTAACGCACAACAACCCTTGGTCAACCCGAAAGCCGTTACTACTTGAACTGCGCACAGGACCGTGGAATTCGGTTGTCCCAGCTGATCTGTAATTGGCCCTACGTCAGTCACCATGAGAGACGTATATTGGGGTTCTTCACAGCTATAGGGACTACAAGTTTCGAGACCTTCATATAGTTGCCAACAGTAGAAATCCCATCCTACTCTTCTTCCTCCCTGTTGCTCCAGCACGCCTCCTTCAGAGAGCTACTTCTGACAGCCACATCAAGTCCGCATGACACAGGAAGAATCACTCAACAGAGCAACATGCTTGTAGGAGGGGCGGCCAGTTAAGGCAAACGATCCTGTCTTGCAATTATGCTCCATGCAATGATGCTGACACCAGCAAGGGACACTAGATATCATGTCTCACTCAGCTTGTCTTATCTTCTCTTCTTTCTTCTCTCTTCTTTCTTCTTTCTTCTTCCTTCTTTCTTCTCTCTTCTTTCTTCTCTCTTCCTCCTCCCATGGGTCTTAAACAAGCGACCAGGGGTCCATTGGGGTCTGTCCGTCCTGGGGTCCATCCTGGGTAGACCGATGTTGGTGGGACAGACTGGAGTCGTTGTTGCTCCTCTTCCATCATTACTGGGTCGTCTGGGGTCGTCTGCAGAACGACCTGGGGTCCACTGGGTAGACCAATGTTGTCCGACCGAGAGGGCTGCATCTTGGGGTCCCCTGGGGTGGTGGTGGTGGTGGAGCCATGACCTCTCTCAGGAGGCGTGGGTTCGTATCCCACCGCTGCCACCATTGTAACGGGGGGGTGGGGGGAAATAGCTCTTTCTAGTCTATTATTCCACCCCCCAGTTAACTAACGAGGCCGGGGGAAACAGCTCTCTCTAGTCCGTTATCCCGTCCCCAGTTAGCTAACTATTCTAGAGCACCTCCAGAGTTCCTAAGGCAACCTCTCTCGTTCAACACCTTGTAACCTAGGTATTTGACTACCTAGGTGCTAAGACTACAAGGCGCCGTCACTTGATCAGTTACCCGAAACTCTAGAGAGAACTCTAGAATACAGAATCATTGCCACAAACGTATAAGAGAAAACGAAAGGAAAGAAATGAATAGTGAAGTAATTAGTGAGGGTTTGGGGTGAGAGGCAGAGAGGTGGGAGGGGCAAGGAGGGTCATTAGTTGAAAGTGAGAGTTCAGAGAGGGGTGGAGGGAGAGGTGTAGATAGGTAGATGTAGAAGAGTAGATAGTAGAAGTAGAAGAGTAGATAGTAGAAGACGAAATGCTGCCACCATCCATTCATGATCATTACATACAAGACAAGGAATGGAACTTGCCTGTATCACAAAATTCTCAAAGGATGTTATCATGAGTTCATTATTAGTATGTTCCCTCTGTACCATGTATCAACTCCAAACATGTACTCATTAAATCATGAAACCAATAATCACAGAGGCTTTCTCAAATCCTCAACTCAAAGCTCTAGGGAACAAAGTTAAACACAATTTAAATAATAAATTCATAATTATATTTCACATGAAGTATCATAATTTAAAATTCAATTAAAATGTTCCAGTTTAATATGCAAAGTGAGTCATCATCCAAGAATTCGAGAACCCTACAACTTGACTGCCCCTGATCATCACACAACACTTGTAAAACACGACAAGTCACCTTACTGTTCACTCACCAAGTGTCTCTGCCTATAGCTGGATAGAGGGGGGGGGGGTCTGTAGTTGACAGAGACTCCCGCCCTGCCGGCCGACAGCCTCCCTGATAGGGCTGTCTTCTCTCTGCTCTCCTGGCTCGTCTGCTGCTCTGTCTGTTAATGCTTCATGCTGGATAGCTCTCCGAGTTTATATTGGGGAACCTAGTAGCTAACTCCGCCCACAAGTAGATAGCCTCCGGCACTACCAAGCCACTCCTTAAACGTCGGCATGTTTGAAGGCTACCCGGCTCCAATTATACGCTTAGCGGAAGCAAGGTGAAATTATCATGATCTGACCTCAGGTCACTTGGGGTCATTAACGGTTAGAGGTGTGAAATCTCAGGCAGACAACTGGCGCCTCTCAGATCCTTGTCTGTGACTCGTGTACTCTATATATATTTTAAATAAACTAACCCAAACACTTTTACAGTGTTACACTGGAGAGGCCACTCCAGACCGACAACCAGAGCGCAACTCCATAGTCTCCTGACACTGATGGACGCCTACTTACTTACCTACGCCTACTACTGGTGGACTTGGATGGTCCACCAGTTTTTACATTCTTGTAAAGCCACTAGCACGCATAGCGTTTCGGGCAGGTCCTTTATTCTAATACAGTTAGGTCCTAAGATTAATATTAATCTTAATTAAAACCCCGGAATACGACCCGTCAGATCGTTTCACTGCTGGGTGAAGAGAGGTGTACAGTTAAGGATTGGAACCTAGTCAATCCTCCCCGGCCAGGATACGAACTCAGACTATACTGTTCGCGAAGTGCTGGGGCTAGGGTTTCACCACTGCACCACGGGGACTGCATGCACGGGGACAAGTCATTGAAAGTTGCACAACAATTGGGAACTCAAGTAAGAAAGTCAACTTATTTTCAAGGAAAATAAAGTTATTGAACTGTAAACATCTCTGGTACGGCCACATTTGGACTGCTGTATCAAGCATAGAGGCCTCAGCTTCAGAACATATCTGCTGCGGAGAAAGTACAACACAGAGCGACAAAAAGCATCTCAGAACTAAATTGGCTCCCATACCAGGAACGGTTGAGGGCCCCAGGACTAACACAGCAAGCCAGACGGGGCATGGTGGCTCCCATACCAGGAACTGTTGAGGGCCCCAGGACTAACACAGCAAGCCAGACGTGGCATGGTGGCTCCCATACCAGGAACGGTTGAGGGCCCCAGGACTAACACAGCAAGCCAGACGAGGCATGGTGGCTCCCATACCAGGAACGGTTGAGGGCCCCAGGACTAACACAGCAAGCCAGACGGGGCATGGTGGCTCCCATACCAGGAACGGTTGAGGGCCCCAGGACTAACACAGCAAGCCAGACGGGGCATGGTGGCTCCCATACCAGGAACGGTTGAGGGCCCCAGGACTAACACAGCAAGCCAGACGGGGCATGGTGGCTCCCATACCAGGAACGGTTGAGGGCCCCAGGACTAACACAGCAAGCCAGACGGGGCATGGTGGCTCCCATACCAGGAACGGTTGAGGGCCCCAGGACTAACACAGCAAGCCAGACGGGGCATGGTGGCTCCCATACCAGGAACGGTTGAGGGCCCCAGGACTAACACAGCAAGGCAGACAGGGCATGGTGGCTCCTATACCAGGAACGGTTGAGGGCCCCAGGACTAACACAGCAAGCCAGACAGGGCATGGTGGCTCCCATACCAGGAACGGTTGAGGGCCCCAGGACTAACACAGCAAGCCAGACGCGGCATGGCGGCTCCCATACTTATTTATTTATTTTATTTATTTATGCATATACAAGAATGTACATTGGGAATGTGAGGATACATAATATGGTAATTACAGTCTTGTAAAGCCACTAGCACGCGCAGCGTTTCGGGCAGGTCCTTAATCTAAGAAAATTTTAAGGAGGTAAATACTTGCAAAATTTATAGACAAAAAAATGATAACAGTTACATGGAATGAAAAAAAGATGAGAGAAAATTGTAGATACAGTATATTAAAGCACATAGGTAGCTAAGATTGATTGCAATGACAGCTTGAATGGTAGTTGACAACAAATTGGTAGGCACAATACAGCAGAAACAATATAAGATTGATTGCAATGACAGCTTGAACGGTAGTTGACAAAAATTGGTAGTCACAATACAGCATATGGTTAGCACATAAAAGAAGACAGCAATGAACACAATGATAAGGTTGTTTGATATTACATAAAAATTAGGAGATTGGGTAACACTAGGTACAGAGCAAATTTAAAGCTCAGTGTAGGAAACTAAGAAGATGAAGTTAGGTACTTTTTGGTTTTGTTTTTAAATAAGGCAAAAGTTTTACAGTTTTTCAATTCACTAGGGAGTGAGTTCCATAGACTAGGTCCCTTAATTTGCATAGAGTGTTTACACAGATTAAGTTTGACCCCTGGGGATATCAAAGAGATATTTATTTCTGGTGTGGTGATAATGGGTCCTATTATATCTGTCCAGGGAGAGTTTCAGAGCATGGTTTACATTGAAGAACAGGGTTTTGTAAATGTAGTTGACACAAGAGAATGTGTGGAGGGAGTTAATATTTAGCAAGTTTAGGGATTTAAACAAGGGAGCTGAGTGTTGTCTGAAAGCAGAGTTAGTTATAAATCTGATAGCAGATTTTTGCTGTGTGATGATGGGCTTAAGGTGGTTTGCAGTGGTAGATCCCCATGCACAGATACCATAATTAAGATAGGGGTTGATTAGTGCATAATATAGTGAGAGGAGAGCAGAGTTAGGAACATAATATCTGATTTTGGAGAGTATACCAACTGTCTTAGAGACTTTCTTAGTTATGTGTTGAATGTGGGTGCTGAAGTTGAGTCTCTTGTCTAGGAATAGGCCAAGAAACTTGCCATCATTTTTATTACTGATGTTAATGTTGTCTATCTGTAGCTGAATTGCATTTGATGATTTGCTTCCAAATAAGATGTAGTAAGTCTTTTCGATGTTTAATGTTAGTTTGTTCGTTGACATCCATAAGTGGACTTTTTTTAATTCATTATTCACAACATTATTTAGTGTATGTGGGTTGAGGTCTGAATAGATAAGGGTAGTATCGTCAGCAAACAATATAGGGTTGAGAATATTAGAGACATTAGGCAGATCGTTTATATATATAAGAAATAGAAGAGGTCCTAAGATACTGCCATGTGGCACTCCAACGGTAATTGGTAGAGTGGAAGAAGTTGTATCATTGATGGTTACATATTGGTGTCTGTCACTAAGATAGGATCGGATGTAGTCAAGGGTAAGGCCTCGGATTCCATAGTGCTGGAGTTTAAGTAAGAGGTAGTTGTGATTAACAGTATCAAAGGCTTTTCTTAGGTCAATGAAGAGACCAATCGTAAACTCATTTTTGTCAAGGGCTGAGTAGATTACGGCAAGGAGACTAATGATTGCATCGTTGGTGCTCTTTTGGGACCGAAAGCCAAACTGGCAGGGCCTGAGTATATCGAATTTTACGAGGTAGGAATAGAGCTGTTTGTAAATAATTTTTTCAAATATTTTTGATAGAATGGGTAGATTTGATATTGGTCTATAATTGTTTATGTCCACCGGATTGCCTCCTTTATGGACTGGCGTTACACTTGCTTTTTTTAAGGATATCAGGGCAAGGTGTAACACTCTATAGATTTGTTGAACAGTAGTGCTATGGGTGGGGCAAGGGCATGGGAGGCTCTCTTGTATACAATGGACGGAATTTCACTGGTGTTCCCTGCCTTGGCTTTTAGAGAGTGTATGATGGACACAACATCTGCCGGGCTGTATTGGTGAAAGGAGAAGAGAGTTTGGATAGCTGCCTGAGAGATATGTGTTAATATGTGTCTAAGTCTGTGGGATTTTTACTGGCAAGATTAGCACCAACCGATGAAAAGAAACTATTAAATTCATTTGCCATTTCTAAATCAGTTGACGGTATATCCCCATCCTTGTAGAGTTTTATTTGGTTATGTGAGTGTTGTTTAGTTCCTAGGATACTAGAGATTGTTTTCCAAGTGCTTTTCATGTTGCCTTTTGCTTCATTGAATCTATTCACATAATATGCAAGTTTTGCCTCTCTTATGATACTGGTAAGCATTGATGAGTACCTTTTAACTACTTCCTTTGAAACTAGGCCAATCCTAAGTTTCTTTTCATATTCATGTTCTTGTTGATTGAGTGAGAATGCCACTTTGTGAGCCATGGATTGTTTAATCTTTTGTCAGTTACTTGCTTGGTAAGAAGGGGACAATGAAGGTTGTAGAGGCTTAGAGTTTTGGAGAGGAAGAGGTTAGCTAATGAATTTATATCATGGGTATTATTGAATTCAGAATCCCAGTAATATTGTGAAGTGCATCTGTAAGATTGCCTAAAGCTGATTCACTGTGTAGCCTAACTGATATACTTACTTACGCCCTTGTGAGCGTCGTGGGCGTACACACGCCCTGTGAGCGTCGTGGGCGTACACACGCCCTGTGAGTGTCGTGGGCGTACACACGCCCTGTGAGCGTCGTGGGCGTACACACGCCCTGTGAGCGTCGTGGGCGTACACACGCCCTGTGAGCGTCCGTGGGCGTACACACGCCCTGTGAGCGTCGTGGGCGTACACACGCCCTGTGAGCGTCGTGGGCGTACACACGCCCTGTGAGCGTCGTGGGCGTACACACGCCCTGTGGGCATCGTGGGCGTACACACACGCCCCTGTGAGCGTCGTGGGCGTACACACGCCCTGTGAGCGTCGTGGGCGTACACACGCCCTGTGAAGCGTCGTGGGCGTACACACGCCCTGTGAGCGTCGTGGGCGTACACACGCCCTGTGGGCATCGTGGGCGTACACACACGCCCTGTGAGCGTCGTGGGCGTACACACGCCCTGTGAGCGTCGTGGGCGTACACACGCCCTGTGAGCGTCGTGGGCGTACACACGCCCTGTGAGCGTCGTGGGCGTACACACGCCCTGTGAGCGTCGTGGGCGTACACATGTGGGTTTAGAAAGATGATCCCTATCTTAATTATGGTATCTGTGCAAGGGGGTCTCTCTGCAAACCACCTCAAGCCCATCATCACCCAACAAAAATCTGCTATCAGAACAATAACAAACTCTGCTTTTCAGACAACACTCAGCTCCCCCTGTTTAAATCCCTCAACATGCTAAACATAAGTTCATAATCTCCACACTTTCTCCTGTGTCAATTACATTTGTAAAACCCTGTTCTTAAGTGTAAACCATGTTCTGAAACTCTCCCTGGACAGATGTAATAGAACCCATTATCACTACACCAGACATAAATATCTCTTTGATATCCCCAGGGCCAAACTTAATGTGTGTAACACCACTATGCAATTAAAGGGACCCAGTCTATGGAACTCACTCCCTAATGAATTGAAAAACTGTCAAACTTTTGCCTTATTCAAAAATAAAACCAAAATTACCTTATTTTATCTTCATAGTTTTCAACCTGGTGCTTTATCTGGCATTGTATCTAGTGCTACCAAATCCCCCAATATTTGTGCCTAAGCCATGTTGCTTTACCATTGTAATCTTAGATATCATCTGATATCATGGTTGTTGTATTGAGTACATATCCTGCTGCATTATTCCTTGAAATGATCCTCATACTGTGCTTCAGTGAACCAATGTATAACCCTAAAATGTTATCCTAATGTACCTAGTAATCCTTTCATTGCTGTGTATTGTTATTATTGTGTATATATTGTTCTAATCTGCTTTTGAGTCAAAAGTTCTTGCAATGTTCATGTAAACATTTTTGACGATTTGCTGTAATTATTCAACTTAAAATTATCTGTACCTTTATAGTAAAGCTGTAAAGTACCTGTAAACATTTTTATGTTAATTTTGCTGTGAATAGTCTAAAATTTTCTGTTAGTTTAAGGATTTGCCCGAAACGCTATGCGTGCTAGTGGCTTTACAAGAATGTAAAATCAACTCAATTTCTATGTTCTCTGTTAATCCCCAATGTACCTTCTTGTATATAAATAAATAAATATATAAATATGCAGGCAATGTATATACTGTATAATAAATAAATAATAAATAAATAAATGATATAATCGATAATTTTATACATTTATGATAAACATTTTAACCCAGTTTTATCCAGTGCTCCCACATGTCCCTTAGGCTTGTATTTTAACTTATTTATGTTACTTGGTCTATAATTGTCACGCTATCACGAATAAATCCACATATTGACTTAGATATCTCTGAAGTTACACAGTTTATGTAATTGACAAATTTCAACATTCTCTGTGATTCTTGTTTGACAGAAAACGAGATACATTTATGGGGTGACTCTTCTGGTTAGTGACCTTAACACCTGTTGTACGAGGAACGCTCAATGACTTTTTTTTTTGCTATGGATCATATTACACTAACAATTAACAATACCCAAATTGAAAGCAGAGTAGTTGGAAAATTATTTTTGGTGTTCACATTGACAAGGAACTAAATTTCACTTGTCATATACGAAATATAGCAAAATTAAATGTCTCAAACAGTAAGCATCGTAAATTTATAAATTTATTTTATATATACAAGAAGGTACATTGGGCCAACGACTCAAAAGTCCCAGGTGTAAACGAAATTACATCACAAGTTATAAAAGAACTGGCAGATGAACTGTGTCACCCACTGAAATTAATGTAAAGAATTACTTGTTATTGCTATCTAAGATAATTAGACGAGCCAAAACTAAATACTACGAAGATAAATTTACATAAATAAAGAGCAACATTGAAAAACTTGGAGCACAATTTCACAAATATTGGAATCAAAGAAGATTTTAAATAACAAACCAACACTCTTGTCCAATAACGATGGTCAGCTTTCAGCCTCTGATTCTGCTATTGAGTTCAATAGGTTCTTCTCTTCCATTGGGTCATCCCTTGCAAAAGATATTCCATCTTCCAATACTGACGTTAAGGACTATCTTACAGGTAACTATCCACAGTCTCTGTACCTAAAGACTACTAATTCCACTGACGTCAATGAGATAATCCTTTCCTTAAAAACCAAGTCTAGTGCCCTTGAGGAGATACCAACATTAATTTACAAAAAAACCTCCAGAACTTTAGCCCCTGCTATTGCATTGCTCTTCAACAAGTCACTTGAACTCCAAACCTTTCCAGATATCCTAAAAAAAAAGCGAGAGTAACCCCTGTCCACAAATGTGGTGATCCCACTGATGTTAACAACTACAGACCTATATCAATCCTGCCTAACTTGTCAAAAATTTTGAAAAACTAATCTACAAGCAGCTTTACTCTTATCTAGCAAAACACAATATACTTAGCTCTTGCCAATATGGCTTCAGACCAAAAAAAGCACTAACAATGCACTTATTAGTATGATTAACTTGATTCATGCAGCTCTTGATAAAAATGAGTTCCCTGTTGGGTTATTTGTGGACCTGCGTAAGGCTTTTGACACTGCCAACCACCAAAACCTTCTTCTTAAATTACATCATTATGGAGTCAGAGGTCACTCCCTGCAATACCTCAAATCTTACCTTACTGACAGGCTCCAGTATGTTTCTGTGAATAATTCAATTTCTCCCACCCTACCCATCAACATTGGTGTTCCTCAGGGCAGCCCAGCAAACATTTTCACGTTTTTAAAACATTCTAAAAACAACATTTCATTGTTTTCAGCACGTTTATAATTACGTTTTAAAAATGTTTTTTGAGAATTTTTATATATGACCTTAGAACGTAAATAAATAACATTTAAAAAACCTTTTTATAATATTTTAATTACCTACAAAAAAACGTTTAGGGTAAATCAGGGTATAATAATTTTTTAAATTATATCTGAAATAGAAAGGGAGAGAAAGAAAGAAGACATATCTGAGAAAGAAATGGACATCCTATATATGTACGTGTAAATTACAAATAAATAGGGTACAAAAGAGAATTAAATATTATATTTATTTAAGATTGAGTAATACAACAAAATATATGTAATAGCTCGAAATATAGACTATATCTATAACAGAATATAAAAGTAAAAATCTAAAAATCTATAAAAATTTATATATGCAATATGTGAACACAATAGATTTCGTGATCAAGCAGCCTGTGATTCATGTCATGCTGAGATCAGTCTGACGTTACAAGCAGTTATTGTTACTTAAAACTAAAACAAGTAAAATTTCCCGAGTATACATATAACATTATAGTTTTTCTATGACTAAAAATAAAAATCTATAATCAAAAGTTTAGGACTAATTAACTAAAAATAAAAATCTACAAGTGAATGTAAACACAGTCAAGTATAATATTCATGTAGAAAGAGAAAGAGAGGATTTCTTTCTTTCAGAGAAAGAAAGAGAAAGAAAACAAGAGAAAGAAAAAGAAAGAAAAGAAAAAGAGAAAGAAAAAGAAAGATAGAAGAAAAAGAAAGAGAGACAAAATGTATATTATTCAAGAGAACTTGACAATTAAGCACCTTCAAACAATTCATGATCAAGCAGGCTGTGATTCATGGCATGCTGAGATCAGTCTGACGTCACAAGCAGTTATTGTTACTTAAAACTAAAACAAGTAAAATTTCCTGAGATATACATTATATACTATATAACATAACACTATAGTTTTTCTATGACTAAAAATACAAATTATAAATCATTATTCAAATTATAAAGTAAAATCTTAAAGTTTAGGACTAATTAACTAAAAATATAAA
>NW_027190270.1:0-20000 GCF_040958095.1 Procambarus clarkii | reverse complement strand
TGACTCCATAATGATGTAATTTAAGAAGAAGGTTTTGGTGGTTGGCAGTGTCAAAAGCCTTACGCAGGTCCACAAATAACCCAACAGGGAACTCATTTTTATCAAGAGCTGCATGAATCAAGTTAATCATACTAATAAGTGCATTGTTAGTGCTTTTTTTGGGTCTGAAGCCATATTGGCAAGAGCTAAGTATATTGTGTTTTGCTAGATAAGAGTAAAGCTGCTTGTAGATTAGTTTTTCAAAATTTTTTGACAAGTTAGGCAGGATTGATATAGGTCTGTAGTTGTTAACATCAGTGGGATCACCACATTTGTGGACAGGGGTTACTCTCGCTTTTTTTTTTTAGGATATCTGGAAAGGTTTGGAGTTCAAGTGACTTGTTGAAGAGCAATGCAATAGCAGGGGCTAAAGTTCTGGAGGTTTTTTTTGTAAATTAATGTTGGTATCTCCTCAAGGGCACTAGACTTGGTTTTAAGGGAAAGGATTATCTCATTGACGTCAGTGGAATTAGTAGTCTTTAGGTACAGAGACTGTGGATAGTTACCTGTAAGATAGTCCTTAACGTCAGTATTGGAAGATGGAATATCTTTTGCAAGGGATGACCCAATGGAAGAGAAGAACCTATTGAACTCAATAGCAGAATCAGAGGCTGAAAGCTGACCATCGTTATTGGACAAGAGTGTTGGTTTGTTATTTAAAATCTTCTTTGATTCCAATATTTGTGAAATTGTGCTCCAAGTTTTTCAATGTTGCTCTTTATTTATGTAAATTTATCTTCGTAGTATTTAGTTTTTGGCTCGTCTAATTATCTTAGATAGCAATAACAAGTAATTCTTTACATTAATTTCAGTGGGTGACACAGTTCATCTGCCAGTTCTTTATAACTTGTGATGTAATTTCGTTTACACCTGGGACTTTTGAGTCGTTGGCCCAATGTACCTTCTTGTATATATAAAATAAATTTATAAATTTACGATGCTTACTGTTGAGACATTTAATTTTGCTATATTTCGTATATGACAAGTGAAATTTAGTTCCTTGTCAATGTGAACACCAAAAATAATTTTCCAACTACTCTGCTTTCAATTTGGGTATTGTTAATTGTTAGTGTAATATGATCCATAGCAAAAAAAAAAGTCATTGAGCGTTCCTCGTACAACAGGTGTTAAGGTCACTAACCAGAAGAGTCACCCCATAAATGTATCTCGTTTTCTGTCAAACAAGAATCACAGAGAATGTTGAAATTTGTCAATTACATAAAACTGTGTAACTTCAGAGATATCTAAGTCAATATGTGGATTTATTCCGTGATAGCGTGACAATTATAGACCAAGTAACATAAATAAGTTAAAATACAAGCCTAAGGGACATGTGGGAGCACTGGATAAAACTGGGTTAAAATGTTTATCATAAATGTATAAAATTATCGATTATATCATTTATTTATTTATTATTTATTTATTATACAGTATATACATTGCCTGCATATTTATATATTTATTTATTTATATACAAGAAGGTACATTGGGGATTAACAGAGAACATAGAAATTGAGTTGATTTTACATTCTTGTAAAGCCACTAGCACGCATAGCGTTTCGGGCAAATCCTTAAACTAACAGAAAATTTTAGACTATTCACAGCAAAATTAACATAAAAATGTTTACAGGTACTTTACAGCTTTACTATAAAGGTACAGATAATTTTAAGTTGAATAATTACAGCAAATCGTCAAAAATGTTTACATGAACATTGCAAGAACTTTTGACTCAAAAGCAGATTAGAACAATATATACACAATAATAACAATACACAGCAATGAAAGGATTACTAGGTACATTAGGATAACATTTTAGGGTTATACATTGGTTCACTGAAGCACAGTATGAGGATCATTTCAAGGAATAATGCAGCAGGATATGTACTCAATACAACAACCATGATATCAGATGATATCTAAGATTACAATGGTAAAGCAACATGGCTTAGGCACAAATATTGGGGGATTTGGTAGCACTAGATACAATGCCAGATAAAGCACCAGGTTGAAAACTATGAAGATAAAATAAGGTAATTTTTGGTTTATTTTTGAATAAGGCAAAAGTTTGACAGTTTTTCAATTCATTAGGGAGTGAGTTCCATAGACTGGGTCCCTTTAATTGCATAGTGTGTTTACACACATTAAGTTTGGCCCTGGGGATATCAAGAGATATTTATGTCTGGTGTAGTGATAATGGGTTCTATTACATCTGTCCAGGGAGAGTTTCAGAACATGGTTTACACTTAAGAACAGGGTTTTACAAATGTAATTGACACAGGAGAAAGTGTGGAGATTATGAACTTATGTTTAGCATGTTGAGGGATTTAAACAGGGGGAGCTGAGTGTTGTCTGAAAGCAGAGTTTGTTATTGTTCTGATAGCAGATTTTTGTTGGGTGATGATGGGCTTGAGGTGGTTTGCAGAGAGACCCCCTTGCACAGATACCATAATTAAGATAGGGATCATCTTTCTAAACCCACATGTGTACGCCCACGACGCTCACAGGGCGTGTGTACGCCCACGACGCTCACAGGGCGTGTGTACGCCCACGACGCTCACAGGGCGTGTGTACGCCCACGACGCTCACAGGGCGTGTGTACGCCCACGACGCTCACAGGGCGTGTGTGTACGCCCACGATGCCCACAGGGCGTGTGTACGCCACGACGCTCACAGGGCGTGTGTACGCCCACGACGCTCACAGGGCGTGTGTACGCCCACGGACGCTCACAGGGCGTGTGTACGCCCACGACGCTCACAGGGCGTGTGTGTACGCCCACGATGCCCACAGGGCGTGTGTACGCCCACGACGCTCACAGGGCGTGTGTACGCCCACGACGCTCACAGGGCGTGTGTACGCCCACGACGCTCACAGGGCGTGTGTACGCCACGACGCTCACAGGGCGTGTGTACGCCCACGACGCTCACAGGGCGTGTGTACGCCCACGACGCTCACAGGGCGTGTGTACGCCCACGACACTCACAGGGCGTGTGTACGCCCACGACGCTCACAGGGCGTGTGTACGCCCACGACGCTCACAGGGCGTAAGTAAGTATATCATTTAGGCTACACAGTGAATCAGCTTTAGGCAATCTTACAGATGCACTTCACAATATTAACTGGGATTCTGAATTCAATAATACCCATGATATAAATTCATTAGCTAACCTCTTCCTCTCCAAAACTCTAAGCCTCTACAACCTTCATTGTCCCCTTCTTACCAAGCAAGTAACTGACAAAAGATTAAACAATCCATGGCTCACAAGTGGCATTCTCAACTCAATCAACAAGAAACATGAATATGAAAAGAAACTTAGGATTGGCCTAGTTTCAAAGGAAGTAGTTAAAAGGTACTCATCAATGCTTACCAGTATCATAAGAGAGGCAAAACTTGCATATTATGTGAATAGATTCAATGAAGCAAAAGGCAACATGAAAAGCACTTGGAAAACAATCTCTAGTATCCTAGGAACTAAACAACACTCACATAACCAAATAAAACTCTACAAGGATGGGGATATACCGTCAACTGATTTAGAAATGGCAAATGAATTTAATAGTTTCTTTTCATCGGTTGGTGCTAATCTTGCCAGTAAAATCCCACAGACTTAGACACATATTAACACATATCTCTCAGGCAGCTATCCAAACTCTCTTCTCCTTTCACCAATCAGCCCGGCAGATGTTGTGTCCATCATACACTCTCTAAAAGCCAAGGCAGGGAACACCAGTGAAATTCCGTCCATTGTATACAAGAGAGCCTCCCATGCCCTTGCCCCACCCATAGCACTACTGTTCAACAAATCTATAGAGTGTTACACCTTCCCTGATATCCTTAAAAAAAGCAAGTGTAACGCCAGTCCATAAAGGAGGCAATCCGGTGGACATAAACAATTATAGACCAATATCAAATCTACCCATTCTATCAAAAATATTTGAAAAAATTATTTACAAACAGCTCTATTCCTACCTCGTAAAATTCGATATACTCAGGCCCTGCCAGTTTGGCTTTCGGTCCCAAAAGAGCACCAACGATGCAATCATTAGTCTCCTTGCCGTAATCTACTCAGCCCTTGACAAAAATGAGTTTACGATTGGTCTCTTCATTGACCTAAGAAAAGCCTTTGATACTGTTAATCACAACTACCTCTTACTTAAACTCCAGCACTATGGAATCCGAGGCCTTACCCTTGACTACATCCGATCCTATCTTAGTGACAGACACCAATATGTAACCATCAATGATACAACTTCTTCCACTCTACCAATTACCGTTGGAGTGCCACATGGCAGTATCTTAGGACCTCTTCTATTTCTTATATATATAAACGATCTGCCTAATGTCTCTAATATTCTCAACCCTATATTGTTTGCTGACGATACTACCCTTATCTATTCAGACCTCAACCCACATACACTAAATAATGTTGTGAATAATGAATTAAAAAAAGTCCACTTATGGATGTCAACGAACAAACTAACATTAAACATCGAAAAGACTTACTACATCTTATTTGGAAGCAAATCATCAAATGCAATTCAGCTACAGATAGACAACATTAACATCAGTAATAAAAATGATGGCAAGTTTCTTGGCCTATTCCTAGACAAGAGACTCAACTTCAGCACCCACATTCAACACATAACTAAGAAAGTCTCTAAGACAGTTGGTATACTCTCCAAAATCAGATATTATGTTCCTAACTCTGCTCTCCTCTCACTATATTATGCACTAATCAACCCCTATCTTAATTATGGTATCTGTGCATGGGGATCTACCACTGCAAACCACCTTAAGCCCATCATCACACAGCAAAAATCTGCTATCAGATTTATAACTAACTCTGCTTTCAGACAACACTCAGCTCCCTTGTTTAAATCCCTAAACTTGCTAAATATTAACTCCCTCCACACATTCTCTTGTGTCAACTACATTTACAAAACCCTGTTCTTCAATGTAAACCATGCTCTGAAACTCTCCCTGGACAGATATAATAGGACCCATTATCACCACACCAGAAATAAATATCTCTTTGATATCCCCAGGGGTCAAACTTAATCTGTGTAAACACTCTATGCAAATTAAGGGACCTAGTCTATGGAACTCACTCCCTAGTGAATTGAAAAACTGTAAAACTTTTGCCTTATTTAAAAACAAAACCAAAAGTACCTAACTTCATCTTCTTAGTTTCCTACACTGAGCTTTAAATTTGCTCTGTACCTAGTGTTACCCAATCTCCTAATTTTTATGTAATATCAAACAACCTTATCATTGTGTTCATTGCTGTCTTCTTTTATGTGCTAACCATATGCTGTATTGTGACTACCAATTTTTGTCAACTACCGTTCAAGCTGTCATTGCAATCAATCTTATATTGTTTCTGCTGTATTGTGCCTACCAATTTGTTGTCAACTACCATTCAAGCTGTCATTGCAATCAATCTTAGCTACCTATGTGCTTTAATATACTGTATCTACAATTTTCTCTCATCTTTTTTCATTCCATGTAACTGTTATCATTTTTTTGTCTATAAATTTTGCAAGTATTTACCTCCTTAAAATTTTCTTAGATTAAGGACCTGCCCGAAACGCTGCGCGTGCTAGTGGCTTTACAAGACTGTAATTACCATATTATGTATCCTCACATTCCCAATGTACATTCTTGTATATGCATAAATAAATAAAATAAATAAATAAGTATGGGAGCCGCCATGCCGCGTCTGGCTTGCTGTGTTAGTCCTGGGGCCCTCAACCGTTCCTGGTATGGGAGCCACCATGCCCTGTCTGGCTTGCTGTGTTAGTCCTGGGGCCCTCAACCGTTCCTGGTATAGGAGCCACCATGCCCTGTCTGCCTTGCTGTGTTAGTCCTGGGGCCCTCAACCGTTCCTGGTATGGGAGCCACCATGCCCCGTCTGGCTTGCTGTGTTAGTCCTGGGGCCCTCAACCGTTCCTGGTATGGGAGCCACCATGCCCCGTCTGGCTTGCTGTGTTAGTCCTGGGGCCCTCAACCGTTCCTGGTATGGGAGCCACCATGCCCCGTCTGGCTTGCTGTGTTAGTCCTGGGGCCCTCAACCGTTCCTGGTATGGGAGCCACCATGCCCGTCTGGCTTGCTGTGTTAGTCCTGGGGCCCTCAACCGTTCCTGGTATGGGAGCCACCATGCCCCGTCTGGCTTGCTGTGTTAGTCCTGGGGCCCTCACCGTTCCTGGTATGGGAGCCACCATGCCTCGTCTGGCTTGCTGTGTTAGTCCTGGGGCCCTCAACCGTTCCTGGTATGGGAGCCACCATGCCACGTCTGGCTTGCTGTGTTAGTCCTGGGGCCCTCAACAGTTCCTGGTATGGGAGCCACCATGCCCCGTCTGGCTTGCTGTGTTAGTCCTGGGGCCCTCAACCGTTCCTGGTATGGGAGCCAATTTAGTTCTGAGATGCTTTTTGTCGCTCTGTGTTGTACTTTCTCCGCAGCAGATATGTTCTGAAGCTGAGGCCTCTATGCTTGATACAGCAGTCCAAATGTGGCCGTACCAGAGATGTTTACAGTTCAATAACTTTATTTTCCTTGAAAATAAAGTTGACTTTCTTACTTGAGTTCCCAATTGTTGTGCAACTTTCAATGACTTGTCCCCGTGCATGCAGTCCCCGTGGTGCAGTGGTGAAACCCTAGCCCCAGCACTTCGCGAACAGTATAGTCTGAGTTCGTATCCTGGCCGGGGAGGATTGACTAGGTTCCAATCCTTAACTGTACACCTCTCTTCACCCAGCAGTGAAACGATCTGACGGGTCGTATTCCGGGGTTTTAATTAAGATTAATATTAATCTTAGGACCTAACTGTATTAGAATAAAGGACCTGCCCGAAACGCTATGCGTGCTAGTGGCTTTACAAGAATGTAAAAACTGGTGGACCATCCAAGTCCACCAGTAGTAGGCGTAGGTAAGTAAGTAGGCGTCCATCAGTGTCAGGAGACTATGGAGTTGCGCTCTGGTTGTCGGTCTGGAGTGGCCTCTCCAGTGTAACACTGTAAAAGTGTTTGGGTTAGTTTATTTAAAATATATATAGAGTACACGAGTCACAGACAAGGATCTGAGAGGCGCCAGTTGTCTGCCTGAGATTTCACACCTCTAACCGTTAATGACCCAAGTGACCTGAGGTCAGATCATGATAATTTCACCTTGCTTCCGCTAAGCGTATAATTGGAGCCGGGTAGCCTTCAAACATGCCGACGTTTAAGGAGTGGCTTGGTAGTGCCGGAGGCTATCTACTTGTGGGCGGAGTTAGCTACTAGGTTCCCCAATATAAACTCGGAGAGCTATCCAGCATGAAGCATTAACAGACAGAGCAGCAGACGAGCCAGGAGAGCAGAGAGAAGACAGCCCTATCAGGGAGGCTGTCGGCCGGCAGGGCGGGAGTCTCTGTCAACTACAGACCCCCCCCCCCCTCTATCCAGCTATAGGCAGAGACACTTGGTGAGTGAACAGTAAGGTGACTTGTCGTGTTTTACAAGTGTTGTGTGATGATCAGGGGCAGTCAAGTTGTAGGGTTCTCGAATTCTTGGATGATGACTCACTTTGCATATTAAACTGGAACATTTTAATTGAATTTTAAATTATGATACTTCATGTGAAATATAATTATGAATTTATTATTTAAATTGTGTTTAACTTTGTTCCCTAGAGCTTTGAGTTGAGGATTTGAGAAAGCCTCTGTGATTATTGGTTTCATGATTTAATGAGTACATGTTTGGAGTTGATACATGGTACAGAGGGAACATACTAATAATGAACTCATGATAACATCCTTTGAGAATTTTGTGATACAGGCAAGTTCCATTCCTTGTCTTGTATGTAATGATCATGAATGGATGGTGGCAGCATTTCGTCTTCTACTATCTACTCTTCTACTTCTACTATCTACTCTTCTACATCTACCTATCTACACCTCTCCCTCCACCCCTCTCTGAACTCTCACTTTCAACTAATGACCCTCCTTGCCCCTCCCACCTCTCTGCCTCTCACCCCAAACCCTCACTAATTACTTCACTATTCATTTCTTTCCTTTCGTTTTCTCTTATACGTTTGTGGCAATGATTCTGTATTCTAGAGTTCTCTCTAGAGTTTCGGGTAACTGATCAAGTGACGGCGCCTTGTAGTCTTAGCACCTAGGTAGTCAAATACCTAGGTTACAAGGTGTTGAACGAGAGAGGTTGCCTTAGGAACTCTGGAGGTGCTCTAGAATAGTTAGCTAACTGGGGACGGGATAACGGACTAGAGAGAGCTGTTTCCCCCGGCCTCGTTAGTTAACTGGGGGGTGGAATAATAGACTAGAAAGAGCTATTTCCCCCCACCCCCCCGTTACAATGGTGGCAGCGGTGGGATACGAACCCACGCC
Source organism: Procambarus clarkii (assembly GCF_040958095.1). NCBI lineage: Eukaryota > Metazoa > Arthropoda > Malacostraca > Decapoda > Cambaridae > Procambarus > Procambarus clarkii. The sequence goes on along the minus strand of NW_027190270.1, from coordinate 11,579 downwards.
TCCTGAGAGAGGTCATGGCTCCACCACCACCACCACCCCAGGGGACCCCAAGATGCAGCCCTCTCGGTCGGACAACATTGGTCTACCCAGTGGACCCCAGGTCGTTCTGCAGACGACCCCAGACGACCCAGTAATGATGGAAGAGGAGCAACAACGACTCCAGTCTGTCCCACCAACATCGGTCTACCCAGGATGGACCCCAGGACGGACAGACCCCAATGGACCCCTGGTCGCTTGTTTAAGACCCATGGGAGGAGGAAGAGAGAAGAAGAGAGAAGAAGAAGGAAGAAGAAAGAAGAAAGAAGAGAGAAGAAAGAAGAGAAGATAAGACAAGCTGAGTGAGACATGATATCTAGTGTCCCTTGCTGGTGTCAGCATCATTGCATGGAGCATAATTGCAAGACAGGATCGTTTGCCTTAACTGGCCGCCCCTCCTACAAGCATGTTGCTCTGTTGAGTGATTCTTCCTGTGTCATGCGGACTTGATGTGGCTGTCAGAAGTAGCTCTCTGAAGGAGGCGTGCTGGAGCAACAGGGAGGAAGAAGAGTAGGATGGGATTTCTACTGTTGGCAACTATATGAAGGTCTCGAAACTTGTAGTCCCTATAGCTGTGAAGAACCCCAATATACGTCTCTCATGGTGACTGACGTAGGGCCAATTACAGATCAGCTGGGACAACCGAATTCCACGGTCCTGTGCGCAGTTCAAGTAGTAACGGCTTTCGGGTTGACCAAGGGTTGTTGTGCGTTAACGACGGAGAAGCGACGGAGGCAGTTGTGTTGAAGAAATGTGGTACAGGATTATCTACAAGACCAAGCAGTGACGTCGCCCAGCCAGAGACAATGGACGTCTGTCTACATATTTCATTTTTTTAGAGTAGGATGATGTATATTTGTTTAGCTAGGATGTATTCTTTTCGTTAATAAAGTTGTCGCACACAGCTAGCTTGCTTTAGCAGTGTTGCAAAAACTTTATTTTCGGGGAGAAGGGGAGATGTAACACTGTAAAAGTGTTTGGGTTAGTTTATTTAAAATATATATAGAGTACACGAGTCACAGACAAGGATCTGAGAGGCGCCAGTTGTCTGCCTGAGATTTCACACCTCTAACCGTTAATGACCCCAAGTGACCTGAGGTCAGATCATGATAATTTCACCTTGCTTCCGCTAAGCGTATAATTGGAGCCGGGTAGCCTTCAAACATGCCGACGTTTAAGGAGTGGCTTGGTAGTGCCGGAGGCTATCTACTTGTGGGCGGAGTTAGCTACTAGGTTCCCCAATATAAACTCGGAGAGCTATCCAGCATGAAGCATTAACAGACAGAGCAGCAGACGAGCCAGGAGAGCAGAGAGAAGACAGCCCTATCAGGGAGGCTGTCGGCCGGCAGGGCGGGAGTCTCTGTCAACTACAGACTCCCCCCCCCTCTATCCAGCTATAGGCAGAGACACTTGGTGAGTGAACAGTAAGGTGACTTGTCGTGTTTTACAAGTGTTGTGTGATGATCAGGGGCAGTCAAGTTGTAGGGTTCTCGAATTCTTGGATGATGACTCACTTTGCATATTAAACTGGAACATTTTAATTGAATTTTAAATTATGATACTTCATGTGAAATATAATTATGAATTTATTATTTAAATTGTGTTTAACTTTGTTCCCTAGAGCTTTGAGTTGAGGATTTGAGAAAGCCTCTGTGATTATTGGTTTCATGATTTAATGAGTACATGTTTGGAGTTGATACATGGTACAGAGGGAACATACTAATAATGAACTCATGATAACATCCTTTGAGAATTTTGTGATACAGGCAAGTTCCATTCCTTGTCTTGTATGTAATGATCATGAATGGATGGTGGCAGCATTTCGTCTTCTACTATCTACTCTTCTACTTCTACTATCTACTCTTCTACATCTACCTATCTACACCTCTCCCTCCACCCCTCTCTGAACTCTCACTTTCAACTAATGACCCTCCTTGCCCCTCCCACCTCTCTGCCTCTCACCCCAAACCCTCACTAATTACTTCACTATTCATTTCTTTCCTTTCGTTTTCTCTTATACGTTTGTGGCAATGATTCTGTATTCTAGAGTTCTCTCTAGAGTTTCGGGTAACTGATCAAGTGACGGCGCCTTGTAGTCTTAGCACCTAGGTAGTCAAATACCTAGGTTACAAGGTGTTGAACGAGAGAGGTTGCCTTAGGAACTCTGGAGGTGCTCTAGAATAGTTAGCTAACTGGGGACGGGATAACGGACTAGAGAGAGCTGTTTCCCCCGGCCTCGTTAGTTAACTGGGGGGTGGAATAATAGACTAGAAAGAGCTATTTCCCCCCACCCCCCGTTACACCAGGGCGCAAAGCCCGGGTAGGTTGATACGGGGGAGAAGCTGTCACCCATGCAGCAGGTCCCCCTCTCCACAGCACAGAACGTCTCAATTGGAAAGGCAAACGCCAATAAGACAGGTTCCAGCGCCGTCGCAGGAACTGTCAGGACGAGGTTGAAGGCAACAAGGAACTGCCCCCAGGGGGCTCCAGCTCCGGAGTTAACCTCGAAGTTGGTACAAGAAGGCACAGGGACTCCAACCCCAGAGTCTTTTTTGTTGTTGTTACTCTTTTTTGTGGGGGGAAAGGAGGAAAATTGGGGAAATAAAGGAGGAAACTTAGGAAAAATGGGGGAACCACTGACAAGCTGCCGGCTTCCCGTCTCCGTCGTGACCGCTAGACACAAGGTTACTTTAGGCATTAGGACACTATAGGAATTATCATCATCAGGAAAAGATCTCAGATAATTATCACACTTCGATATCTAAGTAGTTCCTCCTTATTACAAATTTGTTTAATACGTTCCTCGAGCCTCCGTGGCACAATTGGTTAGCGCGTTCGGCTGTTAACCGAAAGGTTGGTGGTTCGAGCCCACCCGGGGGCGATTATTTAGGCCAACTCTAGGGGTTGACCTCAGACAAGACCGACATAACTCACTTGACAGCGATGTCACACTTGGCCCCGTGATCCAGCCCGTCCTCCTCAAGTCTCCCAACGTCAACAAACTCTCGCGCATAAGTGACGTTATCCTAACACAACAGAGAACGGCACAGTATGTCAACGTCGCGACCCATCCTCCTGTTTACACAGTAGTTGTTGTATATGCTCCATAGTACAAACGTTGACGTACTAAGTCATTACATAATAGTACTTACTGATCACTTTATAGTCTGAAGTCTTAATTATAGTCTTAATTATAGACTCTTTATAGTCGGAAGTGAAGTATATAGTACTAATTACTTTATAGTCTGGAAAAATAAAGCTAAAAAAACATATATTCCTACGTCTAGTATAGCACACATATGTATGATATTAGGCCTCAGATTGCGTGTATTAGGCCTAGGAAGGTTCAGTTAGTTAAGGTTGTCTTTGCAACATAAATATAAAATCTTTTTCCGGTTTGTCTAAATTCAATAGTTCAGATTTCTACTTTGTAATTGCGTTATACGTCGATATATTAACTTTGGTCCTCATCGTTACTATAAGTACTACCAACACAAGAGGATGGGCTGCAGTTTCACGAGCCGCTACCATTTTCTAGTACGACAATTGTTGGTCTTGTTAAGAGTATTCGTCAAAAGGCGCCGTTCTATTAGGAGGACGGGTTGAACAGCTACATACCGAGTATTGGCGGCATAACACAACAATTTTGAAAATAATATATAGTTATACCTGTCTTCGTAAGTGGTGGTGGCACTGCTCTTTACTACCACCAAGAACTAACATGCTTAAAAGAAATTAGAACTAGAGACTGCTATGGGGAGTATATCTTCGCCAGCTTCAGAGTCAAGGGTGCCGAGTCTATCCTGTCTGTGGGTGCAGTTTATAGAATTCCTAACACTGATGTGTCCGAATTCAACTCAAACCTTAGAAATCTAATACTTGATAACAGACTGAACAAAAACCACCTAATTATTGCAGGGGACTTTAATATTGACCTCTGCGAGCCAGAACACCCTACTGCTGTTAGCTTCCTCAACTGTTTGAATTCCTGCTTCCTCATACCCTTAATCACTAGACCTACTAGAATCACTGATAGCACTGCCACGACTCTTGATCACATCTGGACAAATATAACCTCTCCGCTTACTTCAGGTATAATCACCGATAGCACTACAGACCATTACCCCACATTTCTCTTAACTAACATTAGCAAACCACCTCTTGAGTCAAGAGAGATACGTTTTAGACTACACAATGAAACTGCTATAGACAATTTTATAACTGCTACTGATAATGTCAACTGGGAGTCCGAGTTAGGTAACATAGAGGACATCAACCTAGCAGTTCAATCTTTTCTTCAAATAACTCTTAGCCTTTATAATACCCACTGTCCTATGCTTACAAAACAAGTCACAACCAAAAGGCTTAACAATCCTTGGCTTACAAAGGGAATACTTAAATCTATTAATAAAAAACATGACCTTGAGAAAAAGTATAGGTTAGGGATTGTCTCCAAAGAATTCTCAAAGAATTACTCATTATTGCTATGTAAGATAATTAGACGAGCCAAAACTAAATACTACGAAGATAAATTTACCCAAATAAAGAGCAACATTAAACAAACATGGAGAACAATTTCACAAATATTGGGATCAAAAAAGTCTTTAAATAGCAAACCGACTCTCCTGTCTAATAACGATGGTCAGCTTTCAGCCTCTGATTCTGCTATTGAGTTCAATAGGTTCTTCTCTTCCATTGGTTCATCCCTTGCTAATGATATTCCATCTTCCAGTACTGACATTAAGGACTATCTTACAGGGAACTATCCCCAGTCTCTGTACCTAAAGCCTATTAATTCCATTGACGTCAATGAGATAATCCTTTCCCTTAAAACCAAGTCTGGTGCCCTTGAGGAGATACCAACTTTAATCTACAAAAAAGCCTCCAGATCTTTAGCCCCTGCTATTGCTTTGCTCTTCAACAAGTCACTTGAACTCCAAACCTTTCCAGATATTCTAAAAAAAGCGAGAGTAACGCCTGTCCACAAATGTGGTGATCTCACAGATGTTAACAACTACAGACCTATATCAATCCTGCCAAACTTGTCAAAAATTTTTGAAAAACTAATCTATAAGCAGCTTTACTCATATCTAGCCAAACTCAATATACTTAGCCCTTGCCAATATGGCTTCAGGCCCAAAAAAAGCACTAACGATGCACTTATTAGTATGCTTAACTCGATTCATACAGCTCTTGATAAAAATGAGTTCCCTGTTGGGTTATTTGTGGACCTGCGTAAAGCTTTCGATACTGTCAACCACCAAAACCTTCTTCTTAAATTACATCATTATGGTGTCAGAGGACACTCCCTACAATACCTCAAATCCTACCTTACTGACAGGCTCCAATGTGTTTCTGTGAATAATACAATTTCGCCCACCCTACCCATCAACATTGGTGTTCCCCAGGGCAGCATACTTGGCCCTCTCCTCTTTCTCATCTACATTAATGACCTTCCAAATGCCTCCCAACACCTCAAACCAATCCTATTTGCTGACGACACAACCTTCATTTACTCCAGTCCTGATCCCCTTGCTCTAAATGCCACAGTAAATACTGAGCTAAATAAAGTCCATCTGTGGCTAACTGCCAACAAACTCACCCTTAACATTGACAAAACTTTCTATATTCTGTTTGGCAATAAATCTTCCTATCAAATAAATCTCAAAATAAACAATACCCAAATTTGTAACAAATTAGATGGCAAATTCCTTGGCATTCTCATTGACCACAAGCTGAATTTCCAGGGACACATTCTAAACATATCAAAAAAAGTTTCAAAAACTGTGGGCATTCTTTCTAAGATCAGATATTATGTACCACGCCCTGCCCTGGTGACTCTCTATTACTCCCTTATCTATCCATATCTCAACTATGGTATTTGTGCTTGGGGCTCTACTACCCAAAATCACTTACGTCCTCTAATTACTCAACACAAAGCTGCTATTAGGACAATATCCAACTCTGGCCCCAGACATCACTCGGTACCCCTACTCAAATCTCTGAATATGTTAGACATTAAGTCACTGCACATTCACTCATGTGTATTATACATATACAAAACGCTAAATTGTAATGCCAATCCTGATCTCAAAAGCTTCATAGAAGGTTGTAACAGAACCCATGAGCACCACACCAGAAATAAATACAGTTTTGATATTCCTAGAGTACGACTTAATCAAACCAGAAATGCTCTACAAATCAAGGGGCCCAGGATGTGGAATGACCTTCCCAACCATGTTAAAGACAGTACCTCTCTCAACCAGTTTAAGTTAAAAACGAAGCTATACCTAATAAATTCCATGTAACCTACCTTACCCTTCTATTGTCAACCCATGTATGTTTTTTGTTTTTTTTTTTGTTTTACAAATCAACGCTGTTTTAATGTAATTTTCTGTAATAATTTATAATTGTATTTGTGCTGTTTTTTCAACAATGTTCCCCCCCTCTTTTACCTCTATTTTTATTTGTACTCAACGCATTTTTTCTTTTTACCCATTAGTTTTAAGCTTTAGTCAGTGTTTTTTCCTGCCCGAAACGCTTTGCGTAATAGTGGCTTTAGGCATTGTATGTACTAGCTCTATCTATAAAGCCAACAAACTTTGTAAAATCTCTTTATGTATGTACCTTTGCCTAAATAAAAATTATTATTATTATTATTATTATTATTATTATTATTATTATTATAAACAGCCTCCCAGTCCTTTGGAGCTCATCAACTGTTTAATATGTGTAAAGTCGCCAAAGACTGAGATAACATGTTCGTAAGTACTTGCGTAACTGACTGATGAATCACGGTCCAGACACTAAATATAATTCTTATGCTTGGAATGTTTACATGCAAGAAGAGTTGCTATAGACCTCAACAAACACGACAGATCAGCCTCCAGGGCTGAGTGGATCCCATACTTATCCTGTAGACCCCAAGTATACCTATCCTGTGAGCGTTAGTGCCTCCAATACATGTCCTGTTCATGAGTGGTAGTGAACCCATACCCATCGTGTGCAGCAGTGATCACATACCCATGCTATGATGTATGTCATACGCAGCTGGCTGTGCACAGTAGCCATGATGTGCGCATCCCATGCGCAAGATCAGTGCGTACTGGTGCGTTACTGCGCAGAAACACTGATACTTTTATTTATGAAGAAAATATTACCAATTATAATATTATAAAAGATGTATAAAATGTATCATCCAAATAATATGAGCAGCAGAGTGGCGCAGTGGAAGCGTGCTGGGCCCATAACCCAGAGGTCCGTAGATCGAAACTACGCTCTGCTACGAAATTGTTTTAATGTATTAATAATGTTTCTTCATTACAAATGTAGGTACATAGAAGTGTCTTGCTACCCCCTTCAATATAAGTAATTACAAATTACAGGTTGAGCTAGCTATATGTTACAAAATAAAGGCACAATAACGAATGTGGGAGATTTGTACCTGAATTTACCTGTCTCTGGTGTTCTCGACGGATAGTGGAAGCCATCGGCTTGTCAAAGATCCCTCTTTCCCCCATGGTTCACGAGGATTGTTTCTATTTGGATTTTGAACTGAGGTGTTATATCTTGGTATTTAACGACTTCGCTAGTTAGACAATTCCATGGGATAACCCTAGATTATAATATAGTTAATTTAATATGCACCCCATACCCGTCCTGTGGGCGGTAGTGGGAAGAGTTACAGAGGCACATAATGGGCTCAGGGACTGAACCCCACAATTAATTTAGCTGAGCAAGTTAATCTTGCTGAGAGAGTTACAAAATTCAATGCACATCATCACATCAACAATGGGCTCGAGACCGCCCACAAGTACAGTTTCTAAATTAAGCAACTGACATGTGGAGAGCCCTACAGCGAGAAACATTTGTACACTAACCAACTGTGTTACGGAGGCTACGCTCTCTAAAACCTTACAAATATTTCCTCCTGCTTCTTACCGCTCCCTCCCGCCATCGAAAGCCCTAATATCACTTCCTCCTGCTTCCTCCCGCTCTCTGAAGCTCTACTAACACTTCCTACCACTCTCTGAACCCATAAAAATACTTCCTCCTGCTCGCTCCCACTCTCTGAAACCCTATTAATATTTCCTTCTGCTACCTCCCACTTCCTCCCGCTCTCTGAAGCCTTAAAAATATTCCCTCCTGCTCTCTGAAGCCCTAATACCACCACCTCCTGTTTCCTCATGAAGCTCATACCTTACAAATACTTTCTACTGCTTCCTACCACTAGCTCCTGCTCTCTGAAGCCCTAAAATCATTTCTTCCTGCTTCCTCCCGCTCTCTGAAACCTTACAAATTATTTTTCCTGCTTCCTGCCACTCGCTCCCGCTCTCTGAAGCCCTAACAACAATTCCTTCCGCTCTCCGAATCCCTAAAAATACTTCCTCCTGTTTCATCCCGCTCTCTGAAGCCTTAAAAACACTTCCTCCTGCTTCTTGAAGCCCTAAAATCACTTTCTCCTGCTTTTTCCCGCTCGCTCCTGTTCCCTGAAGCCTTAAAAATACTTCCTACTGCTTCCTCCCACTCTCTGAAGCCCTAATAACACTTCCTCCTGCTTCCTATAACAAATGTTCTAGAGATGTGTAAATATTTAATTCAAAATGATCTGCTACCAGAAATTTTGGCCAAATATCCCCAGTTTGCTAACTGTAGGTAGTACCTAAGTGATTGTATGCTATCCACCGCTGCCCACTGGAGGGGGGGCGGTGTGCAGGACAAACATATCAGTTGTGACACTAGCTCTCCACATATGTCAGTTGCTTAATTTAGAAACCGTACTTGTGGTTAATCGCTAACCCATTTATGATGTGACGACTTATACTGAATTTTGTAACTAGCTTATCAAGATTGAAACGTGCTTAACTAAGTGAATTGTGGGGTTCAGTCCCTGAGCCAATTATGTGCCTCTGTAACCCCTTCCACTACCACCCACAAGATGGGTATGGGGTGCATAATAAGTGAACTAAACTAAACGAAATCTCTTGTAGCGAGTATAAGTTTACTCGCTACAGGTTCTCTCTACTGCTACTGCTGCATGATGTGGACCGCTGCCACCTGTCATGGAACGCTCCCAACAAACTTACTACAGCGATGATTTTCACGGCGATCATCTCTGCAGTTTCATCAACTACAGCTTGCTGCACCGCGAGCGTTACTTACTCATCTGACAGTTTAATCAGCAACTACGTCATGTGGGATCTAGAGTCTATCCTGCCGATTCTCCGTCGCTGCCAGGGCACTGCTTGTTCTACAGGGACTCCCACGAAAGCTGCTTTTTCGTCAGATTCCCTCGTTGTCCTAACTACGTGCCTACATTACCTCTTATTGTCCTGGTGCCCGAACGCATCCGCCCTGGATCTAAATGCTCCACCAGCGACCCAAGGACGCAACAATCATGCACATTCTTCTCTCCTGCTACACCGAGCTTGTCCACACACTGCCTGCATCTTTTGGTACCAGACTACATGTTCAACAGCGACCCAGGGAACAGTAGCCTCATATTTTTTGTTGTATTGCTTTTCTTTCTTTCCCTGGCAGGGGAAGTCCTGAGCGAGTAAACTTATACTCGCTCCATTATCTCATCATCTTAATGGCATAACTAATTACACAAGCTATAATCCTATCCAAATTTACAGGTAACGGTTTTTCCACCCTCCTACTTACTGTGAGGTGTAGTCACCGTATAAAAGCCAGCGATTTGAGAATAGCAAAACAGTACAATCTCCAATCAAGAATGTAGTACTCGGTGTAGGCAGTTCTAATCGACCCAAGACGCTACAGCTTCGACACAAAGCAGATAGCAGACTACGACCGCATCGAGCAACAACGCTCTCGCTCCTCGAGTTCAGACACTCGCAATTCCCAATCGAGCCGTCACGCTCTCCCACATAGAGCTCCGCGACTCCGGCCTCAGCTCTCTGCTCTGCTCTAAGCTCCGTCTGAACGTCTACGACAATGCTACCAACCTACTTCTGTAATCAAGACTACTAAATAAATATGAAACTCACTAAACACTGTGTATCTAATCTACCCAACAACGTAACATGATCGTACGTTAGACTCTCATGTTATCGTGACGTCACACACGCCGTACACATATAAAACAGGATATTCTCTCTATTTTCGTTATTAAATCTTTTATAATTTACATAATTACTCAAGCAATGTGTTTTGATCATATTATATCGCTGAAGAAAAACAATTAACCGGATTTGGTCCATATAATAACAGGTCACTATACTTCAGGTTTCCGTAGTGTAGTGGTTATCACGTGCGCCTCACACGCGCAAGGTCCCCGGTTCGATCCCGGGCGGAAACATTTGAATTTTTAAATGTTTGTTTTCATAACCCACTGAAATAAACTCAAAGTGTCCAACAACTTGGGTCGGAGGGTAGAGCGACGGTCTCGCTTCTTGCAGGTCGGCGTTCAATCCCGACCATCCAAGACGTTGGGCACCATTCCTTCCCCCCGTCCCATCCCAAATCCTTATCCTGACCCCTTCCCAGTGCTATATAGTTGTAATGGCTTGGCGCTTTCCCCCTGATAATTCCCTTCCCTTCCCTTCAAAGAGCTAAAATTAATAACAAAGTATATTGACAATATTTATTAAATCATAAAACTTATACCATTTTGTAATTTGCTAATACCATTATACTAATTATTAATATTGAGAGTCATATAACTATGTATTGTGGAGCAGAGTGGCGCAGTGGAAGCGTGCTGGACCCATAATCCAACTAGAGGTCCGTAGATCGAAACTACGCTCTGCTACAGTCAAATTTTCTCCTACCATAAAAAAACAAAAGAGCTTTTTTTTATCTCTAATGAATTCAATCCATCCTCCTGTACATTTTGTAACTATGTAGAGCATCGTACATATAAATTAAATATTGACGTAATGGACAATTACATAGTAGAATTTGGTACTATTCACCTTATAGTCCAGAAAAAATACAGCTAAAACCAAACATATATATTCCTAGGCCTAGTATAACATGTATATTTACTGTATTTGGCCTCAGTTAGCATGTATTAGACCTTGGATGGTAAGTTAAGTTTTATGAGAAACAAATACAAAGGTTCGGGCCAACCTTGCCCGAAACGCTTTGCGTAATAGTGGCTTTAGACATTGTATGTACAAGCTCTATCTATAAATCCCACAACATGTTTATATCTCCCCTTGTATGTATGTACTTTACCTGAATAAACATTTGATTTGATTTTACAAAACCTTTGCCGGTTTATCCAAATTCAATAATACCAAATTCTACTATCCAATTATCCATTACATCAATATATGCACGATGGAGGATGGATGTGTTGCTTATAAGCACTGCTATTAATATATCATAAGCTCCTACAGAGATTACACACAGAAATCACAATAGCTGATGCATCAAATGAACAAATCCACAAGGGCCGTGACGAGGGTTCAAACCTACGTCCGAGAGGATCCCAGACGCTGCCTTAATCGACTGAGCTACGACATGGTAAAAGAATTGCAACCACAAGTTCTACTGATCTTACTTGGATCCTGGAT
>NW_027190269.1:0-46326 GCF_040958095.1 Procambarus clarkii | reverse complement strand
GAAACGTTTTTGTAATTCAGAAGTCTGATGTAATCTGGTGTGTTCTCGGAATTGCAAAGTGGCTCCTCCAAATACTATAGTTAATTGTATGAATGACCTCTAATTTTTTATAGGCTTTAGGGGACGTCGCACTTGGCCTACAACTTTCATGTTGTTTAAGTTAATTTGTTTATATTGAGTTAAAACGAATTAACTTAAATAAACTACACAACAAGAAAATCACTCTGCCTTATTAGGCAAATGGGGTCTTTTTTGCAAAGTGGCTAAGAGTACGTTCTATGCCAGAGAACAAACGTCTCAGCCTACTGTGCAAGAAAGACCCCATTTACCTAATAAGGCTGAGTTCATTAGATTATTTTTAGTCTCCTCACCTCTGTCAGAATCAATATAACAGTTTGTGAACTGGTAATAAATAATAAGCCCAAATACAAAATATAATTCTTTACTGATGAGTATTTAAACCAAACCAACCATATATATATTGAAAAACGAGCGAAACGGCATTTTACTTTTTGGTGCTATGAGTTTTTACATAAATTTTCATTATGCCGGCATTTTTGGGTACATTTCTGATTATTTCTTTTGCAAATACATCTATGATTTAAACAAGATAAAAGTTTACAGTGGCATACTAATTGTTTCAAGTGCCTATTATCACTGAGAAAGTAATTTGATTGTCTACGAACAATCTCACGAAGCCCAAGTTGTTGATTCTTATTAATTGCGCTTGGCATTATTCTTTCGATTGTTTTATCAAAATCGTTTCTTGATAGATATTGATTAATTGTTCCAAATTTTGTAGCTACACGATATAAATCTCTTTCATTGTCTATTTCGATGATAATTCCACTGATTGTTCGCATTCCTGTTTTGTTTTCCCTATCTTCTTTAGGTATTATCACATTAACACTATCATATAGGCTAACAGGTGTTACATTTGCCGATGACAATTGTAACATTTTTGAGGCATTAGTTATCTGACGCTCATAAACTTTGCTTCTAATAGTTCCTAAATTTTCAATATGTAAATTATATGAATCGTTATTTACTTCAGAATTATTATTATCATTAGGTTTACCATCTTCTAAATTACATAATCTTCTATTTATTATTACTTTAGGCGACAGCACAATACCAGGTGATGATGGTGTTGGTGGTGATAATATAGGGGTAATGAAGGTGGCGGTATTTGTGGCAGGGATAATATGGAAGTAGAGGCAGTTGTAGCACCAGCAGCAACAGTAACAGTAACCTCCTCAACCTCATCAAAAATTATTTCTTCCATGTCTGGCAACGGTGAAGAAATCTGACGCAGCAGCGGACTTGATGATGACAGGGAATACTGCAATTATATAAAAAAAAAAAAATTTAGTATACAGAAATTAATTGAGGACTTTTGTTTTCCAAGGTTGAACTGAAAACAAAACCAATAAATATTAAGGAATTTTACCTTTGCTTCTTTGCCTCTTTTTTCTTCATCCTCTTTGTCTTCTTCTTCTTCTTCCTCTTTGTCTTCTTCTTCTTCTTCTTCTTCTTCATTGTCATCATAGTGACAGTTATTGAACAATTGGCTATATATTGAGGGCGAAAGACGAATCTTCATAATTATTGGCGGTTCTATACCAAAAACTGCCTTGTAAGGCGATATGCCAATTCCACGTGAATATGCTGTGTTTTTGGTGAATTGCACAAAGGGAAGTCCAGCTGACCAATCTCGCGTTTGATTCTCACACATCCAACTGCCAAGCATTTTGATTACATCCCCATTCGCACGTTCAATGCTCCCTTGGCTCTGTGGATGACGGGGTTTGCTATTAATGAGGAGCATGTTGGGCCACATTTCGTTTTTTAGCTCTTGAATCACCTCTGCCACAAATTCACGGCCGTTATCGCTCTGCAGAATTCGTGGGGCTCCCAAGAGAGCAAATATATCGAGTAAGTGGCGTGCCACTTCAATCGCCCGTTTACTGCGAAGAGCTCGTAAAACCGAAAACTTTGTTAAATGATCTTGATAATGTAAAATATATTTATACACACATCCTCCTTCTTTTTGCATATTTATTAAATCCATTTGTCCTCGCTCCGCAAAACTGGTCGATACAATGGGCCGTATTACCCCCTTTTTTCGTCAAGGAAGTCGTTTCAAATTACATATGTGGCAGAGTGAAATAAAGAGTTTCACCGATTGTTGAGTGACGTTAGCGATAGTTTTACTTGCTTCAAAATAAGTTCTTTTTTCTCCTCCGTGACAAACTGCTCTGTGTGCATCATAAATCGTATCATACAATTGCCCTTGATGTATGAAACGACGACACATCCGGCCAGGATCAGCTGTTGTTGCTCCTGTTGTTGTTGTTGTTGTTACAACCGTAGTAGAATGACGATTGTCACTGGTCAGTTTACGCTTTGTCCCCCGCTTCATTCTTCGTTCAGTTTCGTCGATGGTTACTAAGACATCATCCCCAAATAGATTTTTGACATCATATCGAGACAATAGATCATATTCATGAGAGGTCTTTGTAGTCAGTTTCAATTTAGCATTTTTGACTTCCTCGATGTATTGGGCTAATTTATCTCGAGTGAAAATTTTCCGGCTTCCATGCCCACCTTTTTCCAACATTTGGTTAATTTTTAATTCAAATTCCTTTTTTTGTATCACCTCTTCTTCTCTCTCACACCCTTCATTAACTTTTTGTCCCAAAGGTAAAGACGTGGATGATGAAGGTAATGGTTCTTCATCAACACTAGTATCGTTATTATCACTTCTTTCTTGTTGTTTCTGTCCACATGTTAATGGAGAGGAAATTGTAGGTGTGTCCTCCATGCTGGAGCAAAATCGACTGACTCTGATATTAACCCTCACACGCTGAATATTTTATATTGACCAATCACTGGCAGGCTTTCTTGGTTAAGCTGGCAGTTTATAGTTTGTGCTTATTTGACTAAATTATTCCTGTAAGACAACACAAACATTGTTGTTACATTCTAGGTCAATTATTTCAAATTTCCGTTAAAATGTCAGTGTCATCAATATCTAGCAAAATTATTATAATACTTTGCCTAATGGGCAGAGTGCACTTATTGTATGTGAAAAAAAAAAAAAAAAAAAAGGAACTAGACTAAAATTTAATTTATTGACTATCATCAATTCAATGTGTGTGTTGCGGGTTACAAACAAAAAATCAGTGTAGCATCATACCCTCCCTGAGAGAGTGAAATATCATCAGTTCAATGTGTGTTGCTAGTTACGAACAAAAAAAAATCAGTGTAGCATCATACCCTCCCTGAAAGGGTGGAGGGAGGTGTTAAACAATGATAGGGTTAATTACCAATGTTTGAATGTGGTTTGGGGAAGTTGGTTGACGGTTAGCCAATTTCCTTAACTCTCAAAACTTAGCTGATGTTCTTCTTTATGTTAACGACCACTTGTATATCTTCCTTAAGTATGTTAACTATAGCCTGAAGTGCATCCTGCTGCCATTTTAGGTATTGTAATATATCCTGCACTTTGTCAACAACCAGTCCATACCGTTGGGCTCGCGGAAAACTACCAGGCTTTATAGACTGAGCCATTAGTTCATTCAAACATCCCTTGAGGTCCTGCAGCTGCATATACAAGTTTTCTAATCGCAGTCGAATCTGATCCTCTATTTCTTCTAGTGGTAGATTTTTTTTCCTTTCAACCTCTTGTGCTGACACCAATTTTAGAACTCGGCGCATTATATTTGTCTGTTTCAACTTAAAATTCTGAATGGTAACTTTAATTGTCGTCTGCATACAACTTAATTGTCTTATATCATCCATAATATTCTTCATACTATTATGAATTTTATTACCATATTCTTCTTGATACTTGAACTGTTTCGTAATTCCTGAAATCCCACTTTTACAACAGGTATCAATTTCTTTGGGTCAGGATTTTTTTGCTTGCCCAGTTCCCACAATGCTGGATCAATTCCTATAAACAATAAATAATTTATTTTAATTTTTAATTCCACAAATGTAGGAAAAAAAATACCCCGTAATATCTTCACTTTTGTCATTATGTCACGATAAGTAGATGGATTGGTCATATCAAAATCATTTACCTCTTTGCGGTGTATCAAGATATTTCTTCATTTGTTGTTCAGTTAAAGTCAACATTGGAATAATCTGTTCAATAAACAAATTCTGAAACAGAAAAAGTAGGCATTTTTGTCTCTGTCTGTCTATCAAAAAACGTTCCATTAATAATGTCCCTTTTAAGCTAATTTGATTATTTAAGCCAACCTGATATCAATTCCCATTAAATATATTGGTGCAAGCTATAATAAGGCTTACTTTAGGCTTACCTTAAAAATTGAATTGTATGATGCTCTTAACATATGACTATGGTAGATGCACGTTGAATCTCTCCTAGAAGGTATATTATAATATAGAGCAGTTTGCATAATACCATACTTGAAATCATTTTTTATGATAATTATTATTAGGGAAAACATTATAAAATCTTTAAATTCTTTTACCATTAGGAAAAACTTGCTGAATGTAAAATCTGAAGTTCGTTTTGTTTGGTACTTCAGCAGCAAAAATTTCATTAACAACAACTTCATTACCTCCGAATAATAGACTCAATGCTGAAATAACTTCCTGTTTGTAGGCCCTGGAAGAATAAAAAAAAAATAAAAAAAAACATTTTTTAATGTTCCCGGATCCTAGTCATATTTAACACTGAAAAATTATTAGAATATTATACAAGTATATGAATATTAATTACTTACTCCACTTCTGAAAGGCCCCTTCCAATTATAATTTGCACAATACCATCTTCATTACGATAATTGGGAATTTTTGTATAGCAAACTACTTTGAAACGACAATATGGATTTTCAGATGTGAACTCTACATGACATATTGGACGAATAATAACCTGGAATAAAATTCATCAAATTATACTATTTTAATTATATACATTTTACAATATTATAAACAACTAGTCAAATCTACTAAGTTTTCCATAATGGTTTACTCACTACCACATTGAAAAAAAATAAAATCCACATATTTACCTTTACCAAACCCCCAAAAAGCTTGAAGTTGATTCCACTTTCGCAAGACCTCATCATTTTCATTATTGAAGTAGGAAGGAGCACAGATTGCAATATGTAATGCCATTGATGATGAGCCCGGTTGTTGGTGAAGCATCTGAAACTGATGATTGCCCCTATTTGATTCGACCAGTGAAATTAAAACAATGTTCATCGAATCCTCACACATTATGGTGAAACCATTTAACACACCATCTCACCAAATGACCTACAACAGATCACAATTGCCTTATGTTTGTAAATATATATTAATTTAACTAGTCAGTGGTATGAAGAAAACATTCAATAAAACATATCACTAACTAGTACAAATCAATAAATATCCAGCGACAGGCCTCCGTTGCAGAAATAGGAAAGCGTCTTTTCTTCACAGAAGTTCGTTTGTCAAATATTATGGAAAAAACAAAACAAAAAAAAACACTTCAATCAATATCATAATGCGCTTCTGTTAATAGGTCGAATTAAAAATTTTAACAATAATATATATCCAGCAGACAACATTGAGTTAACAACCACACTTCTTTTTGGCAAGACGAAACTTTATAGTTGATCTGGTGGTTTTCAGTCTATGACAAGCAGGCAACCCACAATCATCATTAACACATGAAGACACATGTGTATGCAAGAGGGTTGAATATAAGATTAACACCGAACAATGTGGATGTCTAGAAACTACTACATGATGACGAACCCGGCGAAACATTAGACAAATCGGGGTACAAGTTTTTTTTTGACATGATGCACTGTGGACAAATTCATACAGCAACACATTGGTTCCATCGTGGTTAGCAAACCATTCTAATATTTGTAATAAACTTTGAGTATTAATTTCACAATAACGTTGTTTTTTTGATATAGTCTCAGGCGTTATATTAACCAACTTTCTCAAAGCCACATTTTCATCATTGGAATGGATATGGTTTTCTATTTTAACAATAATAGACTTGCTAGTTGAAGTAGTATCTTTTTTCTCTTTTATCTTCTTCTCTTCGGCTCCCTCACTGATATCGCTAATATCATCCTAGAAAGATTAGATTTCATCACAAATGCACCTGAGACATTATTTATTTATTTATTATAATATAGTGTCCAAAGCTTCATCATGCTTATCATAAAATAACTTTTAGGTACTTACACCACAAGATTCCTTGGATAGCTCCATTACACAGTAGCCCGTATTACTACTGAACAGGATTCTGGCATACTGGTTGACTGGACTGGATACGGAGGCTCTTATATATTGTATCACCGGCATATTGCATGGAACTTAATGTAATGATTCATTTCTCTCTTTGAATTATATTCATTGGTGAATATAAAATAGAAAAGTTGATTCAATGGCGATAACCAAACTTGGTGTTTACATCGGACGATAGTAGTACTGCTTGGTAATCATGTGATATGTTGATATTTTATAAAGAAGATTATGGTTTTGTTATTATGTCCATAATTACATACCTCATATTTTGTAGTCTTGTAATTAGTGGAAAGAGAGAATGTAAGGTATTTAATTCATTATTCATCAAGTCAAAATATAAATATGATAAGTAAAATAGTAAAAGATAATAGATATATATTTTTATTTTTATATTAAATTATTTATATTCTATATAAAAAAAACATGTTCTATTCCATCCATCAACTAATTAACTAAAAGTCTGAATCTAATGTAAAAACACTGTATTGATCTGAATTCATTACACCATATTTTTGATATTCACTTACTTTTTTTTCAAAAAAATTAGTTTTCCCTTCTAATGAGATATTTTCCATAAAGTCAAATGGATTTTCTACATTATAAAGTTTCTTAAAACCGAGTTCAAAGAGAAGTCGGTCAGCCACAAATTCTATATACTTCCCCATTAGATCACAGTTCATACCAATAAGTTTGATTGGCAAGGCATCTGTTAAAAATTCTTGTTCAATCTTCACAGCATTATCAATGATAGAATATACATATTTCTGATCAGGCTTATTAATCAAGTACTTAAATATCAAGCAAGCAAAATCTGTGTGTAACCCTTCATCTCTAGAAATCAATTCATTACTGAAGGTTAGACCTGGCATTAAACCACGTTTTTTTAACCAAAATATTGCAGCAAATGAACCACTAAAGAAAATACCCTCTACTGCAGCAAAGGCAACAATGCGTTCGGCATATGTTGCCGTTCTATTGGTAATCCACCTTAGAGCCCAATCAGCTTTTTTCTTAACAGCTGGCAGCGTTTCAATAGCATTAAATAATCTGTTCTGCTCCTGTAAATCTTTTATGTATGTATTAATAAGTAAACTGTACATTTCATTGTGAATATTTTCCATGGCAATCTGAAAACCATAAAAACACCTCACTTCTGGTATTTGTACCTCTTGGCAGAAACGTTCAACAAGATTTTCATTGACGATACCATCTGATGCGGCAAAAAATGCTAGAACATGTGAAATGAAGTGACGTTCCTCGTCATTAAGTTTCTGTTCCCAATCTACAATATCCTTTGACAAGTCTACTTCTTCAACTGTCCAAAATGATGCTAGCGCCTTCTTATACATTTTAAAGATATCATGATTTTTAATTGGGAACAATGTAAAACGTCCTGGATTTTTAATCAAAAAGGGTTCAATCATCTGAAAAAAATATATAAATAAATAAATAAAATATTTATTTTAACATTATGTTCACTATCATAGCATAATAAACGAATGAAATTATTGAATTTTGAGTAAAAAAGAGATTAATTTACTACGTACATGTTCTTCCATCCTATATTTTATGTAAACTAAAATAGGTATATATACATACATACATATACATACACACACATATATATTCTTTTCTTTGACACGCTTCCCAATGAGCAGTATCCATTATAACACCAGGCAGTAATACTTCCTATGTTTTGAAGGCATGCCAATTGAACCTGATTGTGACTCACTGCTGCGTTTGTTGCTATTTACTTCAGTAACAGTATATTCACTATCTGGGAGAACTTCAGAAGGGTATATAGGGGGTATTTCATTGTTCCAAGTATCAAGTAGATTTGCTCTCAATTTTTCTGAATTGATACTCCCTATATCTTCTGTTAAAATATTTAAAGATTTTAAATGAGGTTTAATACTAATGTCTGCAAATTCATATGAAAGGTACTTATTTACCAATACATAATTTCGTTCCCAGTCATTCATACTTAAAATAATCTTAACATCTTCAAAATGTTTTAAATTAAAGTTTTCCACTTTATTTATTGAGGGCCAAGTAATTGAAGCACATTTTATAATAATTATTTCACTGTTTTGAAGATCAATTAATACGTCGGCAAATGTTTTTCTTACATTTATCGATGAAACATTATCTAATATAAGTAAAAATGAATTTTCCACTAAATGATACAAGTTGATTGTTGGATTAAAGTTTTGTAAAAATTCCACTTTTATTTTTAAATTATTTCTCCATATGACAATTTTATCCCACACTTGAATGATATTTTTGGGGGCTGTTAGTATTATAACAGAATATTTTCTGGGGTAGATTTCATATTGCTTTTTCATGGTTTACAAAAAAAAAAAGCAACTGCGCCACCCTTGCTGACAGTTGGGATCTTGAAGAACAAATAGAACCAATATCACCATCACTTTATAATTACCTGAAAATGATAAAAAAAATAGTTCTTTGTATATTATAAACTCAGAAATATATAAAGATGTGTTGATACAAAAGTAGAATGAATAATTTGTTCCACAAGAACAAATCTACATACCTTATTTTTTATATAATTATCTTTTTAGTTTTAATATTTAAACAGGTTACTATATCATGCTTTATAGTATTATAAATCCTACATTTTAACCGTGATCCTAAATTTAACCACAGCAAATGGATCACTCATTATATTAATATTTTTTGCCCACATTTTACATATTATAATATTTTCACCTGGGCTAAGTTTCAATTGAATAGGAAGAAGTGGGGCATAATATCCATCTACATGTTCCTTGGTTGGAAAATAATAAACAGGAAAACCTTGCGGAGTATATTTGTTTGGACTATTAACCCAAATATGTGAACAAGATACCCATACACATTTTGGTAACTTATTACCATTAGCAATTGAGCTTTTCTTCATATTTTCACGCAGGCTTGTAATCTCATGATCTGCAGAGGATGGAAGATCTTCAATATTCTCATATACAATAGGTACAAAATTTGGAAGATTACGAATAGATAATAAAATTATCGGTGTTAAGGTATTAAAATACCAATTCTCTTTTCTAAATTGATCAAATATGGATGTATCAAATTTACAAAATACATTATTATTTTCATCATTAGGAATCGTTGTATCATCATTACAATTAACTGTATTTACATGAGAAATCATATCGTAACCACGATTTTGGTCCATATAATACTTACTTTCAAAGACAACATACAGACCAGCAGGTTTAGTATTAGTTTTTGTAATGAAATTCATTGACAGTTGAGGATGCTGAGTTGAAATTGTTGACCTATTTCTTGAATAATATAAATATATAATTGAAAAGATCACAATTAAAACTATTATAAATATTATAATATATAAGGAATTTGATAGTGACATTATTATTTTATTTTATATAAAAAATGTCTCTCACATCTAAACTAATAATGTATACTAATGATTATATTATATATATAACGAAACAACATTCTTGTTGACTTAGTTGTGTTATTTTGGATACGATGGTCATCTAGTCAATATGTGGGGTTACCTGCAGGGGTCACGACTATCCTCAGTTCTAATCTACACATGAATAATCTTCCATTTAGACCACCACACAGCTGAGTGGATACGAACATTGGATAGTGTCTTTCACCCTGATACCCCTGTTTCATAGCAGTGCTGTCAGGGGCTGTTTCCTGGGGGTAGAAATAGGCCTGGTCTAAAACTGGTCTGTGGGGACCTAGTAGCAAGAATGCACTTCTCAGCCTACTATGCAAGGCCCGATTTGCCTAATAAGCCAAGTTTTCCTGAATTAATATATTTTCTCTAATTTTTTTCTTATGAAATGATAAAGCTACCCATTTCATTATGTATGAGGACAAGTTTTTTTTATTGGAGTTAAAATTAACGTAAATATATGACCGAACCTAACCAACCCTACCTAACCTAACCTAACCTATCTTTATAGGTTAGATTAGGTTTGGTAGCCGAAAAAGTTAGGTTAGGTTAGGTTAGGTAGTCGAAAAATAATTAAATCATGAAAATTTGGCTTATTAGGCAAATCGGGCCTTGCATAGTAGGCTGATAAGTGCGTTCTGGCTACTAGGTACGACATATATTATAATATATATATATATATATATATATATATATATATATATGTCGTACCTAGTAGCCAGAACTCACTTCTCAGCCTACTATTCAAGGCCCGATTTGCCTAATAAGCCAAGTTTTCATGAATTAATGTTTTTTCGTCTACCTAACCTACCTAACCTAACCTAACCTAGCTTTTTTTGGCTACCTAACCTAACCTTACCTATAAATATAGGTTAGGTTAGGTTAGGTAGGGTTGGTTAGGTTCGGTCATATATCTACGTTAATTTTAACTCCAATAAAAAAAATTTGACCTCATACATAGAGAAAAGGGTTGCTTTATCATTTCATAAGAAAAAAATTATAGTAAATATATTAATTCAGGAAAACTTGGCTTATTAGGCAAATCGGGCCTTGAATAGTAGGCTGAGAAGTGAGTTCTGGCTACTAGGTACGACATATATATATATATATATATATATATATATATATATATATATATATATATATATATATATATATATATATATATATATATATATATATATATTAAATTATTGTTGACTCGAGCTCCTTTTTTATCTGTGATATAAATGCTAAAATTATATTGATCTCATTTTCAATTACATCAGTTAGAATATTATCTCTGTGTGATGTTAATGTTTCACTAAAGGCTTCCTCAAGAACTGTTGGAGTATAATTCAACAAATGAAGGCAACCATAATTATGAACATGTTGAGCCACATTACATTTGATTTCATCTGTATGGAATGAACTGTAAATAATCTGTGCATGACATAAACCATATGGATTCTGGCAATTCAGTTGTTGATTAACATTATTAGATAATGGTGATGGTGGAGATGATGTTAGTTCAAGTTGAGATGGTGGTTGGGAAGAAGAAGGTAGTCTAGGATTATGAATAGGTTTTCGTGATGTAACTTTATATGGATTTTGGGAGTGAGTGGGTTTTAAGGTAATATTCCCTTGTAAGGTCAAATAATTGCGTACCAATGTATGTTGTTTATGTATAACTCCTCCACCATTAGCAATCCATATAATAGTTACAAATAGAGAGTGTAACATATCGAGAAGTAGACGACAATTACTTTGAGCTAAATAATTATGATATATTTTGAAGTCTTTGCTACCTATTATTAAATTTTCTTTGCATTTAACTTTGATTCTATTTAGAGTATTACTTTCAATATTTTCAATATTTTCAGTAGGTTGTATTAAAGATTGGGGATGAGAAAACACAATATCTTTAATTTTTTTGGTTTCTGCATGAGGTGAAAATAAATAATGAAGGAGACTAAATGACATAATATAAAATTTCCCTGTTTCAGAAACCAGCAAACGATATGGATGTATTAGATAGGGAAAATATTTAATTATATTAAATACTTGGTGAATTTTATTGATCAAATCGCTCAATTGGGTTAAATATATTAAACGCTTAGAAATAGAAAATAAATCACACAAGCCCAAAATGGGACGAATTCCCAATAAATCATTATTATGATCTTTACTATCAATTGCACAATCATTAGTTCCTAGCTTCCACATATTATCAAACATTTCTACCGATCGACCATCTATAAGTCTAAATCTGTGAGAGGGATTTGCAACAAGGGAATTTAGATCATGTTCATTTAAGAGATAAAGTGGCGTAATATTATTCTTGAAACCACCTAAGAGTAAATCAGCTGTAATTTGGCCATTGGTTTCGTGAGAAAAAATATGATGAGGGCTAATGTATATTATCTGAATTTCTTTAGGTATAATTTTCTTTGAAAGATAAAGTGAATCTAATGACTGGCCCAGTAAACCTAGTGGCTTCATTTCACATAATACAGGATGTATATGGAGTATATTATCTTTTCCATAATATTGGAATGAAGAAAAATTTGAAAGTTTTAAACATAAATTTTGATTCATAATTAGAGTTAGGCCTAGTAAAAACTTGTCATTGATCTTATTATTATCAATTAGAAGATTTTTATTCATTTTTTTTTATAACCTATACCAATTTCTTTCTATGATTAAATAGTTGTTTTCTTTGTTTATTTGTGTATTTGAGATTTACCATAATTTTTCTGAAATAAATTCTAAATAGCCCACTGGTGTGAAGCTGGTACAACACACTAGTGTGTCTGGTTACTGGTACAACACACTAGTGTCTCTGGTGACTGGATCACTTATCAGTGATCTGTCTGGCTCCCCTGGTATAAATATACAAAAACAGAGCTGTGGTAAACACCTACAGTAACAGACCATGGTAAATTTATAGAAGAAAATTGAAAATATATTTTCAAAAATTATGGTAAATAAATAAATATATAGTTGTATTAGAATTTTTTCATTATATATGCAGTTATTCTTATTATAACAAAACAGGGTTCACATGAAAACCACATAGATATAGCAGACTGGATGATTCTATTTATTAAAAAATATTTTACAGATTGTCTGTCATATAAACCATAAAGGTATTTTTATGGTTAGGTATTTAGTAGTGTCAATATCGCAGCCTTACCTAAATATCTATATGACCAAACCTAAAATCAACCCTACCTAAATATGAACTGATTTAAAAAAAAAAAATATATATATATATATATAGTTCAATTTAAAATGAACATATCATAGAATTTTTTAGCCTTTGAATATTCAAGAAAGGTACACCTAACACTTGTAAATGTAATTTTTCCTGTATTTATGAAACCATTGACCAGTCCTTGTTCAGTAGTCACTGTCCCGATAATCACTTCCGAACATGAGTATTGAATATCAATCTGACTTCCTGTTCGTTGGTTATCATTGACTATAACAGGATGTCCAAACATGTAATCACCACATTCATTATGGGTTAAAACATTAAATTTCCTAAGGGTATCATGTGAATATGCTGGATCTCTTAACAATGATAAACATAAATTTATATAAGTGTCTCGCTTTAGTGGAATAGTTGATCTCATATTCCAGCAATCTTCCAACTTGGAGATGATATAAATTTTCCTTTTACCATGAATACCATGGACACTGATAAGCATGTCCACCACTTTCTTCACTCGCTCATTAATTAAAAGTTCAAAAAATTTATCATCAAAAGTGGGATTTTTCTTGATAATTTTAGGGGTTTTGTTGATTTTGGTGATTTTGGAGGACGATACCATGATGATTATTGCTAGAATATCCTCCTGAAAAAAACATGAAAATAACATGTTTAGAAAATAGATCTAAATAGGACCAAACCATACTATTCATGTCATATATACACTAATTCCATTCCATTTTAGTTTGACTGAAATAACTACTTGCCTTTTAGTGCCACTAGTTATCCTTGTGATGAGTCTAGGAACCTTAATGGTTATATCTTGGTACAGAACCCATATTTTATATCTTTGGAAAAAAAAAATATATATATAATATTATTCAAAAGTACATAATGTTATTACACAATCTTTATCTTGCGATTATATCAATTAAAATAGTATATTTATAAATCAAAAAGAATATCCTGACAGAATACGTCTACATCCCGGAGAAGTAAAGTCTATAGATTTCACTTATTCTGTTATTTATTCGTTGTTAATCAAAAAACCCATTTCAAATTTTAATTTCAAACACTTGACATGAAGGTAGACTTGGAGGTTTATGTGTACTAGCATGTTTTAAATTTATCTTTATATACATTATCTTCCATACATGATTATTTGGACTGCATACCATACCCGTTTCTTGTTCAAAAATTCCCACACATGAGTTTCGGATATGTATGGTGCCACAACAACTGATTTTGACCATACCAAAATTGGATTGATAAGCTTGTATTCCATTTTCTAAATTAGGACTGAACTGAATCTTATACTCTTGAAATGTTTGTTTTAAAAGTTGGAAAGTATTTCCTCCTCCAAAAGCATGTCTCTCACTATTTGACTGGCCAATTAAGTAAATATCAGTGTAACTGTTGTCATAAAAAATATCACCTCGAAAAGTATCTCCGGGTAGGTGGAAACACTCTGGCTGCAAACGATTAATCATTCTAAAATACCATTTACAAAATTTTTGTATAAACTCGTCACTTCTTATAACTTCCATTTTATGTTCTACCGGGGAAAGAACACCACATACAAATTTGTTTTTTTCATTATTAGTTCGAATAGAAGTTATAGGAACATCATCACATAAGACAGGTTGTTTTTTTTCATTATTTGTTTGAGTAAAAGTTTTAATTTCACTCTCTTCTGTCTGATGCTGTAATAGTGTACTTATATATGAATCACATTGACATTGTACTGTTCCTAAATTTGTACGTTCTGCAGTACCCATAAAACTACATTGTTTAGGATTTTTAATTATATTCTTGGTTTCACCAGTTGTATATTGAATAAAACTTGGATTGGAACATAAAATGATGTTCGTATTTCCGGGTATTGAGAGTTGGATAGCACTTGTGATTTCGGTTTGGGGGTTTGAATGTGCTCTTCCTTGTTCAGTTGAATATCCGATACCTATTTTACCATGCTGCTTTGTCCAAAACTCTTTTACAGCTATTACCAATTCCATTTTCTTAGCAAAAGGCATTGATGGTACTTGATTTTTATAGAGGTAGTTAAAAAGATTTTGGGCAGTAAGACGTCTATAAGAAAACAAGCGTTTCAAGTCTGAGGTATATAATAAAATTATACTTTAGGGCTTCTTGAGAACTTTTAGGTGAAAGGCGATGATTACCTGTTGATGTCTGAGCCAGACATCTAATATCTTCAGGGCTCAGTGTTTTTAACAAATCACGTACATTGGCTTCATAAGGGGAATTTATGAGGTTCATAACATATAGGAAGGAATACAACACTAAGAATGGAGATAAATAATATAAAAGTTTATTTATTTACTTACTTCTTTATTTATTATATAAATATATAGAAAGTACATTAATGTACATAATAAAACTGAATGTAGCCTCCAAAAAATATCATTGAGTCAATGTCGCTATGTAGAGCGACACACACAGGACACTGTCTCTGACCACACCCTTGTCGAGTCCACTTCCTTCACACCTATCGCACTGTAATAATCCATTCCGTGTCCAATCATAGTAAGAGTCACTCACCACAGATAATTGTACTTTTGACCAGAAGAGGGCGCCTTCTTTTCCCATACTTGTGGGTGACGGCTCATAGATAGCAGCGCTGCCATCGCTTCTCCATTCTCTGTGGAGGCGTCGGGTCCATAACACAATTACAATGAGAGCCATATTTATAAATCGTGAAATAGAAATACTCACTCATTGTTAACAAAATTTATTTAGGGTTGGGGTTTGAATAGGGTAGTATCATCATATCTTTGTCTCAAATTTCCCAAATAATAGGTAATTGGGATTAACATAGTAGTATATCAAAAGGCCCTTCTTACAATAATGTCTGTCCAAAAATTAAAACTCTTTATTGAGGATTAAGTTATTATATCTTAGCCAATAGCCAAGGCTACCTACCACCAAAGTACAGCTCACCACCCATATATTTTCCTTCAATGTTGGAATGATTGGAATTACCAATTTAAAATTTCAAGTCATATATACGATATATATGGGAATTTAGGGGATATTACAAAAAAAAACATACCAATTTAAAAACACCATGTAAAATAATTATAACATTTAAAATTGTGAAAACAATTGTTAATATAATGAAAAATTTCTTAACAAATAATGATATCGTTTTCTTCGTGTGTGTAATACCTATATAAATGGTTCCATTTGTAACATATTTACTGTTATTTATATTTAAACTATTATCAAGGATTGTAATGTTATATTTTTCATATAACCAACACATTATGACATTCAAATTATCTTGTAAATTATTACACACCTGAGTTTCGTTATTGATACCTCCTACTATTATAGACAAGTGATTCCAACATAGTAGTATATTTTTATAATCCCACAATACAGAAAATTTCATATATTTAACAGGAGTCCTAATCATATATGCATCTTTAATAAAAGATAAATTTTGTACATTTTCATTATAACTTTGTACATTTTCATTATTATAATAACGGCATTCTATTAAAATTGACGCTAAGTTAGTTATGTTTATTTGGTTTGGAAGTATAATAGATGAATTTCGTCCTATTAGTATATATACCTGTATAGTGTCTTTAAAGTTTAACTGGAACTCGAACCATTCTTGTTGTGATAGTAAATCATATATATTGAAAAGTTCTTCATGTTTATATTTAATTTGCTCATCACCTCTATCAAACCAGTATTTAATTGAATCTTTCAATACTATAACTTCATTGCAATCATACTCTTGATTCATTGGAATTACTGGAATAATTATTAATAATAATAATAATAATAGTATTAATAATAATAAAAAAAGGGTTGGAATCATTTTCAAGCCACAAAATAAACTAAAAATAATATAACATTAAAGCTTGTTTTTATATTTTAATCTTTCAACATTTAGTAAAAAATATATGGTTATGGATGTCATTATTAACAATCAAGGAAATCAGCAACCAAAAGCAGATCTAGAGCAATATTATTTTCAATTGGAAATTCAGGATCAGTAGTAATCTCATTTTTCTTGAATTGAGTATTGTAGGTGAAATATGTACACGCTTTTTGAAGAAGATATGATCTGAAGAAATAAAATAAAAAAATAAAAGTATTATAATTATTTATTTATTATATACAGTTTATATGTTTCTCTAAATAACAGTTAATCTCTAAAATATAACAGTTTATATAATAACACTTTGTTCTAACAGCTTTATACTTACGGAATTGTTTTAAAATGGATTTCATTTTTTTCCTGTTCAATACACGTTGTTGAACTTGACATCATAGCTTGAATTAAATTTGAGGTGAAGGCATCTTTCCTTTTAATGATGAATTCATGGTCATCACAAGATATTAACTTGATGTATGTGGAATTAGGACCTTCACATCCACCATAGAAAATCTGGTAATATTGCGTTAGTGTTTTTTATCTTCAAAAAACATTCAATCCTATTTTACATCATCTCATCATGATAAAACTTAATATGTATATTGTGGAGGTTTCTCTACATTTAAGTTATCATTTTTCATAGCTAACCAAATTTCTTCGGAATGGGGTTTACTTGGATGAAAAAATTCATTGACAAGAAATTTAAGAAATATTTGAGCATCCTCAGTAACCCACATATTACAACAATTGTTTGCATAAACATAATATATGTGAACATATACCCAACAATTATTATACTTAATTCTTGCTGTTATGGTGTAATACCAACCATAATAAATGAAATAATTATATATCCGGTCCATATGGTCATATTTAATAAAATCTTGAAATCCGGATTCGGATAATTCTTCTTTAGTGAATGTACATTTTTCTAAGCATTCAACTTTACATTTAGTTTCAAGAAATATCCTATCTAGCTCACTTTTCAATTCTTTAAATTTTTTAAAATTAGAATCATATTTAAATGGAGCGTCAAATTTATTTATAAAAAACTTGATTTTTTCATATTCCTCTTCATTTACCTTTTTATCTTCATCTTCTTCTTCAATTACCTTTATATCTTCATCTTCTTCTTCAATTACCTTTATATCTTTATCTTCCTCTTCAGTTACCTTTTTATCTTCATCTTCTCCCCTTTCTTCATCTCCCTTTTCATCTTCAACTCCTCCTTCATTTACTTTCCTCTCTTCATCATTTCCCAATTTCTCAATGCCAACTGCTTCCCCATTACCAATATCCATTTGGTTCATTTTTCCCAACCTGAAAAATATATATATTATAATTGAAATAGTCTGGTGTATTGAAATAGACTAAGATGATCATCAATCTATTCAAGGAGAAACAGAAACAATCTCAATCAAAAATTGAAAGTTATCTACTACTTAAAAAAAAGAAAGAAAAAAAAAAGAAAAAACAAACTGAAATACTTACGCCTTATTTACGCCTTAGTAAATGTTAATATACTACACAACAATGGTTGTAAGTATAACTTTTAGAAGTTCACTGTAGTAATATCCAAAGAAACGCAGGATGAGAATTGAGATACTGCTCGGATCCCACCTCCTTTTATACAACACACACACACACACACACACACACACACACACACACACACACACACACACACACACACCCACACCAACACAAAGACACACACCCACACCAACACAAAGACACACACACACACACACACACACACACACACACACAACGACACACACACACTTACACACACACACACACACACTTACACACACAAAGACACACACACACACACACACACAAAGACACAAAGACACACACACAAAGACACACACAAAGACACACACACACACACACACACACACACACACACACACACACACACACACACACACACACACACACACACACACACACACACACACACACACACACACACAAAGACACACACACACAAAGACACACACACACACACACACACAAAGACACACACACACACACACTTACACACACAAAGAGACACACACACACACAAAGACACAAAGACACAAAGACACACACACACAAAGACACACACACACACACACACACACACAAAGACACACACACACACACACTTACATACACAAAGACACACACACACACACACACAAAGACACACACAAAGACACACACAAAGACACACACACACACACACACACAAAGACACACACAAAGACACACACAAAGACACACACAAAGACACACACAAAGACACACACAAAGACACACACACACACACAACGACACACACACAAAGACACACACACACACACACAAAGACACAAAGACACACACACTTAAACACACATAAAGACACACACACACACACACACACAACGACACACACACACAAAGACACACACACACACAAAGACACAAAAACACACACACTTAAACACACATAAAGACACACACAACGACACACACACACACACTTAAACACACATAAAGACACACACAAAGACACACACAA
Organism: Procambarus clarkii; assembly: GCF_040958095.1. Taxonomy (NCBI): domain Eukaryota; kingdom Metazoa; phylum Arthropoda; class Malacostraca; order Decapoda; family Cambaridae; genus Procambarus; species Procambarus clarkii. The sequence continues at coordinate 26,927 of NW_027190269.1, read as the reverse complement.
AGACACACACACACACACACAAAGACACAAAGACACACACACACACACACACACACACACACACACACACACACACACACACACACACACACACACACACACACACACACACACAGCTCCTCCGCTCAGTCACTCTTTGACATCCGGCACCCACAAGCATATATACACACTTGGTTATTTAAATCTAGATAAGGCAACACTGTTTTAAATCATATAGACATCTAATGTATAAAAAAAATACATTTGAAATTAACTAGAAAGTTGGAAGTTTATGAAGAATGGTATATAAACCAGCAAAAGATTAAACATGAATACACCAAACAGGAATAATTTTTTGTGACATATTAACACGGAATCATGTGACGAAGGGAATTACTTTCGTATTTTTAGTGATATTGATGACTAATGATAATATTGTTTAAGAACCCGAAATCCCCATCTCTTAACTGACATCATTCAAACCGGGAAAAAAGGATGAAATTGTAACGTTTATCAATCAAGATGAAGGTATATTACCAAAAGCAGCAGCAACACCACCACCACCACCACCACCACCACCACCCCTACTTAAAAACATTGGTTTACCATCTTAGTATAATGTCTCTTTCTATAATAAAAATCCAGCCCCTCTTTTTTTTTATATATATATAAAATGTATAAAAAAAAATCCCAAAATCAATGCTTAAAATGGATTCTGACCTATCACACCTACCATCACCATCACTACCACAATCACCACCGACACCGACTCCGCCACAATCACCACTGCAACCGACACCGCAACAATCACCACTGCAACCGACACCGCAACAATCACCACTGCAACCGACACCGCAACAATCACCACTGCAACCGACACCGCAACAATCGCCACTGCCACCATTCAAAGAAGATAATACTGAAAATTTAATGATTGTGGAGGATCAAACAAACATATTTATTAATAATCAAAATGATGAAGAAGAAAAACGAAAATATGTTCAATTTATACAAGAAAAAGTTTCAAATTATAAAAACAACTTTCATAATTCCAATTCACCTTTCAAATTAGCTTTTATGATCATTAATAATATGGTTATCCCGTATTATAATTCTTCAAAATGTCCAAATAAAATTTCAGATGCAATTTACAAACAACTTATTTTAATGCCGAATGAGCAAATTTTTCATGATGCATTGATTAACTATTATAAAGAAAATCCTATTCATCTATCACCAAATTGGAAAATTGACACCACAAATTTAAATAATTTACAGTTGTATTATTTGTATCACATGTTAATACAATCTGGTTATGATATTGAATATAGCAATTCACATTTATTCTCCATATAATTAAATTGACAAATAAGTATTTTAATAATAAGTAGTATAGAAATGATATTATATTATATTTTTTTTTAATACCTTTATTCTTATTGTAAATATTATTTAAAAAAAAGTATCACTACAGAGAGTATATCAATTCGAGTTGGATATATGTGGTACCTAGTAGCCAGAACGGACTTCTCAGCCTACTATGTAAGGTCTGATTTGCCTAATAAGCCAAGTTTTCACGAATTTATATGTTTTCTCTAATTTTTTTCTTATGAAATGATAAAGCTACCCATTTCATTATGTATGAGTTAAAAAAAAATTATTGGAGTTAAAATTAACGTAGATATATGACCGAACCTAACCAACCCTACATAACCTAACCTAACATAGGTTAGGTTAGGTTAATATAATATATGTTAAGTAACGGCCTATTGAATGAATCTCAATCATCAACTCCCCACTATATGATATATGACTCACGCCGTTTACCCGCGCTTCTTTAAATTTCTTCACTTTGACATTCCGAGCACTGGGCAGAAATCACATTACATCAACATCTATCTCTGACCATCGCATTGCTTTGCTTTGTTTTAATTAGACAGTCGGATTCCCCTGGTCCATACCAATTTTGAGTTGATTACTATATATGATGGTCAATGTTGGAAACTAGTTCAACAAACAATTTAGTTATCATCGAACCTATATCCAATATTTGCATTATGAATTTCAATTGTGATGATGCTGGGTACCCATCCATCTTCAGTAGAACCCATCCAGAACCATTTTGGGTTTATGAGGTATGTTTTTTATATTTTTTTTTTTTTGGGGGGGGGACACTAGTACTAGTTTCCTTTAGTCTTTTTCATTCCCAACCAACTTTTAGTTCAGTCAAACTTCTCGTATCCTAAAACAAAAACAAAAACAAAAACAAAAATAAATTAATAATGAACCTTGATATTTAGCACGTGCATTTTAACTAACATAAATAAATTTGAAGAAATAATGTACTATTAACTCATCACCTCTATTTTTCTCTTAATTTCAATTGCATCATCTTTATTAATGAAGGTGTATTATTATTCATATATATTGGTGGTTCTATACCAAAAACTGCCTTGTAAGGCGATACGCCAATTCCACGTGAATATGCTGTGTTTTTGGTGAATTGCACAAAGGGAAGTCCAGCTGACCAATCTCGTGTTTGATTTTCACACATCCAACTGCCAAGCATTTTGATTACATTTTCTTTTGTACATTCAATGCTCCCTTGGCTCTGTGGATGACGAGGTTTGCTATTAATGAGGAGCATGTTGGGCGACATTTCGTTTTTTAGCTCTTGAATCACCTCTGCCACAAATTCACGGCCGTTATCGCTCTGCAGAATTCGTGGGGCTCCCAAGAGAGCAAATATATCGAGTAAGTGGCGTGCCACTTCAATCGCCCGTTTACTGCGAAGAGCTCGTAAAACCGAAAACTTTGTTAAATGATCTTGATAATGTAAAATATATTTATACACACATCCTCCTTCTTTTTGCATATTTATTAAATCCATTTGTCCTCGCTCCGCAAAACTGGTCGATACAATGGGCCGTATTACCCCCTTTTTTCGTCGAGGAAGTCGTTTCAAATTACATATGTGGCAGAGTGAAATAAAGAGTTTCACCGATTGTTGAGTGACGTTAGCGATAGTTTTACTTGCTTCAAAATAAGTTCTTTTTTCTCCTCCGTGACAAACTGCTCTGTGTGCATCATAAATCGTATCATACAATTGCCCTTGATGTATGAAACGACGACACATCCGGCCAGGATCAGCTGTTGTTGCTCCTGTTGTTGTTGTTGTTGTTACAACCGTAGTAGAATGACGATTGTCACTGGTCAGTTTACGCTTTGTCCCCCGCTTCATTCTTCGTTCAGTTTCGTCGATGGTTACTAAGACATCATCCCCAAATAGATTTTTGACATCATATCGAGACAATAGATCATATTCATGAGAAGATTTCCAATTCAGTTTCAATTTAGCATTTTTGACTTCCTCAATGTATTGTGCTAATTTTTCTCGAGTAAAAATTTTCCGACTCCCAGGCCCACCTTTTTCCAACATTTGGTTAATTTTTAATTCAAATTCATGTTTGCTGCAAAATTCTTCGTTTTTCTTTTGCTTTGATATCATCCTATCACTATTTTAATTTTATTTCAATATGTTTATTATATAACCACCAAGTTTTTTTTTTTTTTTTACAAATCGCCTAGAACACTAGTGATGATAATGGAATTTGACTTGAAAAGGAATTGAAAAGAAGAGTTTGAAGCCTTTACTGTAAACCTGAAGAATCTCGAAATATAAATAAAAAAAAAAATATATATAATGCCATGCCTAGTAAAATATATAATATTGTCAGACGGATTTAATAAATTTACCATTCATTAATTACATACCAAAATGAGTGGACAACATAGCATGAAAACATTAGAAGGTTTAAATTTCAAAATAAATTTAAACATTTTAAAACGAAATGGGTTTTATTATAACAAACAAGAAAATCTATGGAAATGTATAAAGTGTCATTTGTCACTTACATTCAATATAAATAGTAATGCAATTGTATATCCAGAACATAATTGTACATTTATTTCACAAATTAAAACACCTATCAGAATGTTTAACAACATTTTTTTTTTGAAGTTTGAAAGTGCACGTCTAGACACATTTAACAATTGGAAATTCCCATGGATTTCCCCTCTAAATTTAGCTAGGGATGGATTTTTTTATCTTAAAAGAAACGATGCATGTGCATGTATTTTCTGCAATACAGTTATCAAGAACTGGCAAATAAACGATATTCCACATAATAAACATAGACAAAGAGTTCCTTATTGTCCATTTATCATGGGAAAACCCGTTGGTAATGTCCCTTTAGAGTTATGTGAAGTTATTCTGCAATCAAATTTAGTCCTCTCATTGTCACCTCATTGTCCCAGTGTCGATCGAACATATGAAGATTGTAAAAATCGCCTGGAAAGTTTTAGCACATGGCCACTTACATTACCAAACTCAGAAGATCTAAGTTCAGCTGGATTCTTTTATACAGGTCTTAGTGATCATGTGAAATGTGCTTTTTGTAATCTTGGGCTATGGAATTTTGACATTTCTGACAAGCCTCTACTTCTTCATATTCAATGGAATCCGGAATGTAGCTTTCTGAAAAGTTTCATGGATTTATCCTCGAACAAAATTGAGATTACAATACGAAAATTTCGAGAGGTATCTGTAAATGATAAAAAAAATCTAATTCAATCTTTAATTGAAGGAATGGATACCATATGCCAAACCATTTACCATGATAATATACCTCGAGATATTATACATAGTATTGTAAAAGAAACTATAGAAAAAAAAGAATTTGCAGTATTGTTTTCATATATTTTATTTCGGTATAAATGTCAGGAAAAACAATTTGGGAAAATTTTGGTAAAAAATTTTCCTCAAATAATAAAAGATATGGAAACTACCACAACCCAAACAACACCCCCACCATCACCCTACCCAAACCCCACCAACACAACAACCCCCACAACAACCCAAACAATAACCCAAACCCCACCAACACAACAACCCCCACAACAACCCAAACAATAACCCGAACCCCACCAACACAACAACCCCCACAACAACCCAAACAATAACCCAAACCCCACCAACACAACAACCCCCACAACAACCCAAACAATAACCCAAACACTGCCACCACCACCACCACCACCACCACCACCACCACCACCACCCTCCCAAAACCTAACCAACACAACAACCCAAACAATAACCCAAACACTGCCACCACCACCACCACCCTCCCAAAACCTAACCAACACAACAACCCAAACACTGCCACCACCACCACCACCACCACCACCACCCTTCCAAAACCCAACCAACACAACAACCCAAACACCGCCACCGCCGCTACCACCACCACCACCACCACCACCTCACCACAACCCCAACAACCTTACCACACCACCACCACCACTCCCTACTACACATTAATGAATATAATCCATGTTCCGTTAGAATACAAAAAATATATAAATTATTATATAAACACCATTCATTTTTATATACAAAATAGTCAGTATGTCATCTCAGTATTGTAAAGAAACTGATTTTTATTACAAAAATGCACATCTTCCTCCCACTATAAATATGCCATTAATACAATTAAAACCAAACCAATTAAATTATGATAATAAAACTAAAAAATCTTTAGGGCTTTTATATGTAGATGCCAGTCAATGTTTTAGTACAGACGAAAAAGTTATATTAAAAAAATGTAAAATCCTAATGTTACATTCTCCATCATACTTTTATATTTCGTATCTTAATAATAAAAGTTATCGACATAAATGGAATGATAAAACGAAAAATGTTATTATTTTTGAAAATTCGTCCCCTATGAGTCAAGCCGAATATGTTAATTTATATCAACATATGTTTGGTAATGGAAATACAATAGAGGGAGAGTATACACTTCCTCGTGGTCAACCTGAAAAAATTGATCAAAAGATTCCGATAATTACCCAAATTAGAGAGTTTATGGAAGAAACACATTGTTTTCATTTAGATTTTATACCAATTATTAAAATAATTAAATTGGGGATGATTCATAATAACCAATATAATTTACCAATGATATCAGAGGAATGGATAGCACTGAATGGTAAAACCTATCAGTGTGATTATAGTATTTTAATTGAAACTGAAAATGCAAATAATTTAATTCAATTTACGCACTCTCGGTCTCGATGTTTAAATTGGATACTTGGAACTTTAGGATGTATTTTCAACCTAAATGATAAGAAGACCAACAACCGTGCAATTAAGAATTATATGCATCGTTTTCCTTTCAGTCATCGCTTAGATGAAGAAAAAATTGCCTGTTATTTCCCACTTGAAGAAGCCCTAATACATATAAACAGCCATCGACTCAAAACACTAATACCCTTCAATAGTGAAACATTAATTAAAACTATAATTAAAAAAATAAAAGAAAATCGTTAAATAAAATGGTACATCCTCATCTTTCAACAACAACAACAACAATGGCTTCAGGCGAGAATCATCAACAACTTCCTCAGTTACTACCTCAACCTCATGTTATGGATTTGAGAATAGCTAATAGAGTACATGAAGAATCTTATTGGAATCCAATACCAACCACATTAACAACTCCCACAATTAATGAGACACATGATAATAAGGAAATATCACAGGAAAAAATGAATGTCGTTAAGAAAAAAACAAATTGGTCCCTTTCTATTATGTATCTGTCTTTTTTGGTTGGTTTATTAGCCACCTTTTATCTTTTGGGAACAAATATTTCCAAATCATTAATGTCATTAGTAATTGCTATTATGGCTCTTTTATTAATTACATTTATCTTAACTTACCATCAATATCAATATAAATCAATTGTTTCTTATGCCCAAAAAATCGTTCCTCCAGCTAAACAGCTTATACATCTATTAAATTATTAAATTATAATTAAATTTCATAGTCATTTTATTATTTTTCTCCTATATAAAAAAGAACAAAAAAAGATATGTTCGGTAATAAAATATTCACATATTTTATACTTATTATATTAATTATCTTATGTTTGTTTATTACAATAACATCTGTTATGAATGTATATGATAAAATACCATTTATGGATTCAGTTAAATCTGATGATCACATGAAATATGTTATGGGGTCACATCATGCCATTGCTGGGCTAATTGCAGTAATTCTCGTGATTTTTACAACGATTAATACATATAAAATTATAAACCATGAAGAAAGAGACCAAATTAATTTTGAAGCACAGTAAATTTAATAAAGTATTCGAAAAAAATTTGTTGTAATGTATGACATTTACCAAGTCATAGAAACAGGTGCTTGCTTTATTTTTTTAATACAAGTGTAATCAATACTGATCATAAAATTACCTAAATTTTTTAATTATAATTATAAAAACCTACAGTGTGTGTGTGTGTGTGTGTGTGTGTGTGTGTGTGTGTGTGTGTGTGTGTGTGTGGGTGTGTGTGTGTTGTAAATAGAAATATATTAAATTTGATATATACAAAATTCATATTATATACAAAATTCATATTCTATAATGTTTACAATTTCTAAGATCTAACTGTATATTTATTAATTGAAGGTGGTGGTATGCCTAATATAATAATAATAATAATAATAATAATAATAATAATAATAATAATAATAAAAACTCTGGGAGAATGGTAATTCGAATGTAAGTTACAAGTTACTAAAGAGATATTCATCAAATCCTTATTCTCAATAATGGATCCTAAGTGAGTGGGTAAAACGACACATACAGAGGAAGAAACAAACAACGGGTAGGTCTCCTGAAACCCATTTAAACCTATTACAAAAAACAATAACAACCACCAAAATAAATATATATATATATATATATATATATATATATATATATATATATATATATATATATATATATATATTTATATGTCGTGCCTGGTTGCCAGAACGTTGTATTTGGCCTACTGTGCAAGACCCGATTTGCCTGATGGGCCGAGTTTTCATGAATTTATATTTTTTTCAATTTTTTTTTTCTTGTGAAGAGATGAATCTGTCCATTTCATTATGTATGGGTTGATTATTGGAAATTTGAGTTAAAACTAACATAGATATATGACCGAACCGAACCTAACCTAGCCCCTAACCTAATTAACTTGTGCATGGTGAAATGTACAGATTTATCACTTCATAGAGGAAAATTGGAAAAATATATAGATTCAGGGGAACTTGCCTCGTTGGGCAGGTCGGGCCTAGCATAGTGGTCCAGGTGTGGCTTTCTGGCTGCTACATATGTCTATTATTTTTTTTTATAATATGCTAAACGAAACCTCTCAATGTTCAATAATTCTTAGCCATTTATTAAAAAAATTGTGGGAAGGACTCTCTCGACGCCTCACCCTGCCACAGTGGGTCGTCTCTCCGTTCTGTCTCTGTGTCGGATCAGGGACGGATCCTAGCCCGCCTTTTGAGTTCGAATCTCCGTTTTCGGCGACCCACCTTAACACCCCCCCTCCCCTCACCCATCCAGAGCAAAATCCCACCCCTTACCCCCCAAAGTCCTCGTCTCTGCGTTAGTAGCTGGAGTGCTGGTGGAGGTGGTGACAGTGGCACCGCTGTCGTCAGCAGCTGGAGTGCTGGTGGAGGTGGAGGTGGTGACAGTGGCACCGCTGTCGTCAGCAGCTGGAGTGCTGGTGGAGGTGGAGGTGGTGACAGTGGCACCGCTGTCGTCAGCAGCTGGAGTGCTGGTGGAGGTGGAGGTGGTGACAGTGGCACCGCTGTCGTCAGCAGCTGGAGTGCTGGTGGAGGTGGTGACAGTGGCACGTGCTGTTGGGAGGGTGGCACTGACATTTTCTGATTGTGGAGAGATGGTGTCGCTGTTTGTGGATTGGATTCTCATCCACATTAAAAATAAAATAATTAGTAAACATATACCAACAACAAATATATAAATGTTCATTTTTTTTTATAATAACCAAAACAAAAAAAATATTAGAGGGTAATTCATAAAAAATAAAAAACAACAACTAAGTATTTTGGGTAATTGCCAATAAACAAACAATATATTAAATTATTAATATAATTGAAAAGTTTTAATTATAATATAAATTACCATATACATCCTTGTGTTTTAGGTGAGGTATACAAATTTACATACTGATTAAATGACATTGAATCGCACAAATCTTGTGGTATATGATGTACATCATTAGGAGGTTCTATTTGGAAGTTGGGGATGGATGTATCTGCTTTTATAGTTTTATCAACAACTTGAAGATATTCAGAAGGATCTCGTATTTGTACTAAATAATTAGGTTGAAGAGTTGTAATGTTGTTTCCCGGTGTTACTTCAAATTTCCTAAATACCCCAACACTGCGATTCATAATATTTTGCAAATGGGCAATGGTATTTTTTAATACTAACATCTCATTAGAACATAGGCTCTTGAGAGTAACAAAACCGATTTGATCTGAATATACTACATTAGGCGATGCTATTTCAAGAATATTTGTGCCATTTTCGGGATAGTCTGAAAATATATCAATACCATTGGGTTTTTCACCTGCAAGATTATGATTAATATCGAGTATTTTTGAGGGAGACATTCCAATGGCAATATCAAAAATAGAATAATTAACATTATTTATATCAACAGGTTTATTCAGGTCATCATTAAACTCTGAAAAGTAATTTTTCAAATTGTCTATATTTGCTTTTAAATTCTTACGAAACATTTCCGAATCATTAATATGTTTCTCCATAGCAATATCAGCGAGATCAGGAGAAGTGGTAGTATTTAAGTCAGGAAAACTGTCTGGTTTAATAGGATCTCCAGGTTTGAGATTTGTATTAGGTGTCATGGTATGTGCTGTATTTACAAATCGTTTATGAGGTGGATATTTAGTACCATCTTTAAGTCCTCGTTTCAATTTTTCACAGGCTGTAGTTGATTTAGGTTCAGTACTGTCAGTAAAAACGGCCTTCCCTTTATTATTAATGATGAGAATATTATGTGGAGTAGTGATACACTCATTATTGAGTGGAGGGTATTTTTTAAGATCTTCCGGATTATTCGAGAGGGCAACCGCTATGGCTAGAAAATCATGTATTCGATGTGTGGACAAGGGTTCATAACAAGCAAAATTGGTTCGATTCAAATATAATCTACTTCCATCATTACCTGTTATAGTTTTCACTTGTAAACGTCGCTGTGATTGAATTAGTTGAGAATAATATATGTTTAAAACTGAATTTACATCAAAAATTTTTAGTAAAACTAAATTTTCTTCACCTTTAGCTGCTTTAACAAATTTATGAGGTGGAGAAGTTATTAATTTAATCTTGTCAGTTGGTCTAGGCTCACCTTTGTAATAACCATTATCAAGAGAAGCAGGGAGAGCGTTCATAAACTTTTCATAACATTCCAATTGGTCTTTAATGTTATTATTATTGCAAGGAACAGTTTCCTCTGTATCAACCCAAATTACTTTAACCCCCTGATCTATGAGATTTGATGGCATAGCTAACATCTGTAAAAAGATTTTTGAATCAGGGATTAGAATATTACCGGGATGAAAAGATATATTCATAGCATTTTGCATGTTAGGATAGACTTTTTGATTAACATTATAACTTGTTAAGACATGAGCCATTGGTCCTAAATTATAAGTTTTATGAGGTCCAGTTTTGTTGGAACAAAATGAGTCTTTAAAATCTTTCACCACGTCTGTTGATAACAAACCCATTTTTAGATATAAACAGGGTGGACATATAGCAGACAAACTTTTATAAATATTATGTACTGGTTTTTCCCGTGCTTTTCTATACAAATCTTCAATTTGTTGTAAATGATAATCTTTTTCTTCATATTTTAGGTCAGGAAATAGAGCGTGAATACAAACACATTTAGAAGAATTACCAATCATATTTAACTGTTGACCCAAAGCTTTTATGAAAGAAGCACGTTGGTTAGGGTCACTGATATATCTAGTCATATCTTGAATTTTGGAAAGAACTTCAGATATTTCTGGATTAACTTTTGGATTGGCCATTATTGATGTTATAGATGAATTCGGAGTTAGACCAACTACTGATTGTTGTGTTATGGTGTTTGTTTGTTGGTTTTGTGCTGGTTGGTTTGGTGGTGGGTTTGATAGTGGGTTTGGTGATTGTACAGGATTGGTTGTATTTGGAATCCCTACAGGACTATTCATATTTTCATATATTTTTTATTATAAATTAAAATAAAAAGGTAAATAAATGTCTTCATCTTTACCTCAATCACCGACATCATCACTTTCAATAAAAAATCCGATAGTTAATTCTGATGTCATTAATATCATTTCTAAAATTAATGATGATTCACCCCAACATAATTTAATTAGAACGATGATTAGAGAACAAATAAATATGATAGGTACTCAATGTATTTGTAAACATGCAATTTTACCTAATGTAAAAACAGAAGATAAAGATTATTATTTACTTCAACTTGAACAACTCTATATGAAAGCCCAAGAAAAATTATCCAAATCCAATACCTATATAAGTTTATCTGCCATATGCCAACCATGTTTGTATGTGAAAATGGGTTTAATCTTTCGGGAAACTTTAAATGATTTTCATTATAATGAAATGTGTCATAATAACATTGGAATACACACCTATAATTTAGGATATTTCTGGCATGCTCTATCTAGTTTCGGTATTAATTACAAAATTTATCCCCAAATTAAACAAACACAGAACATATCTTTCTTCCCTGGTAATGTTATCTTACCCAATCCCAACATTTTGTTACAAATTTTAGCTATGCCATCAAATCTCATAGATCAAAATATTAAAATTGTTTGGGTTAACACTAAAGAAATAATAGACGAAATAAATGAAATAAATGTTGACGATTTAACTAAAATTTATACAAAATTTGTAGAAAGTCTCCCATATCCTTTGGAAAACGGTTACTATAAACGTCCATTAAAAAACGAACAATGGAATGACAATGAAAAGGGAATAAGCGCTCCTCCTTCTTCACGATTTATTAAAGTTATAAAAAAGGATGATTTTAATTCAGTGGATTTAAAAATCTTTGATATTAACAATATAATGAGTATTTATTATGCTCAGTTAATTAAATCTCAGCAACGGCTCTTACAAATAAGAAATAATCGATTGTCATACTGTGAACCATTATCGACACATAGGACTCATGATTATATAGCTATAGCAATTGCTCTTTCTGACTCCCTCGATGATCTTAAAGAATTACCGCCTCTCAATGGTCGATGTATCTTCACGATGCATAACATTCTTATTGTTAACAGACAAGGAAGAGCTATTTTTACTACAACTACTACCAAAAATCAATCCACTGAATGTATACAATTAAAACGAGCTCTTAAACCTAAAATATCCACCCAAACCAATACCAGTTCACCCAATGTATTACAACAGCTCAAAAATCCTGTTAGACCTATAGATATTCATCCCCCTTCTTTTATACATGAGACAAAATTTTCTTATCTGTCTCATATTGCAACTGAGAAACCTATGGTTAAAACGTATCAAAGTCATTTAACTTCAAATACTGATAATTTAAAACGGTATTTCAATACATTTAATGATGATCTAAATGTGGATGTGGTAAATAACATTAATGATGTTTCCATTCTCGATATTGCAATGGGAATGTACCCTAGTAAAATATTAGATATTAACTTGAAACCGGAAAAAAATTCAAATATTGATATTTCCACTGACGAATCCAATGGAGAATGTATGATTAGGATATTAGAAACAACCCCTCCTAATACTGCTTATTCATCTCATATAGGATTCATTTCCCTTACAAATATATGCAGTAATGAAAAATTAGTTTTAAAGAATATGGCCACATTTTTACCAAATATATTAGCTCGAGATACTGGCACAAACTTCATTTCTAAAAATTCTCTAGGGAATATTACCCATAATATAAATTTTTTGGCTGAAATGAAAGATCACAACGAGTTTATTGAGTCCATAAAACAACCAAATTAACAAAGTAAAATAAAATAAAAAAAATGACTTCAAAATCAACCTTGGATATTATTAATCTTAATGATGCCCTTAAAAATAAAAAATATAAAAAAGCTTTTCAAATTTATTTAGACTTTGAAAAATCTATTCTAAAAACACTCTTTGTAAATGAAATTAAAATTTTACCCGAAAATGAAAATAGTCCAGAGAGACTAAACCCATTTCCTTTGATAATATGTTCAACGCTGTTCAAATTAGCATTACAAGAAGATAAGAAAAATGATATGAAAGAATTTAAACCGAAAGAAAATCTTCAAAAATTAAATGAATTCTTTAAAAATACCGATAATATTGACCAAATAGTAGGTTCATCCCTCATTAACGATCTACTAACCAACCTTATACATTGTGCAATCAATGAACTTGAAAACGAAAATATGGATGAACCCAATCTCATGGACAGAATTTTTGGTGTATATAAATTATTTGAACAGTTTCTATTTGCCCTTGAACGTAGTCATCTTTATACACCATTTTCAATCAACACTCAATTGATTTACCTTTGTTTTCTGTTATGCAAACGCATGAATGAACTCATAAAAAGTTGTGTAAATATGAATACAATCTCTAATTCAAAAATAAATGAAATTCAAAACACATTTCAAAATAATGTAAACCAATTGGAAAACAATAATAAATTTTGTATACAACAGTTACATGAACATTATCAATGGCAACTAAAAAACTCTCAAGAAATTTATAAAAGCAACATTGAAGAAATTTACAGAAAAACAGAGGAAAGTAAAAATGAATTATGGAAAAGGGTTAACCTTTCAACTATTGACACTATACATGAACAAGAATTAATGTTAAATAACCAACTTGAATTAATAGAAAAAATCATATCCGAAATAAAAACGTATGGAATGAATGATGATGATGATGATGAATTAACACAAGATGACTAACGATCATTGAGTCCTAGGGTTACAAACCAATCGCTCTTTGACCATTCCAATGTCAGCTGAACACCATATTGTTGCTTCTCCAGCCGAGATTCTGCCTTAGAAGCTTTCAGGCATAATCCCACGAGTACTTACTTAATCAAACTTATAGAAATATAAAATAGATATTAATAGTACTACCATCATTAAGTTGAAATTTGTATCCATATAAGGGGACGGCATTGTCTACTTCTGATCATATTACTATTTTCTACCTTGTTTCTATTTATCAATGATAACTGATCGTTTTCAAGCATAATAATATAGTAGTCACTGTTTATACTTCTTTTGTTTTGTATAGTCGGAGTTGCTACTATCCCAAAGATTTCTCTTTCACAGAAACATATTAAGGATAAGAGAGCTGTGTCCCCATATGATGGGTACTGGTCTAATTTTCCTGGTGTGGATGAATCTGTTCCATTATTATGATTATAATTATTATTGGTTTTGCCGTTTAAGCCTTTAGAACGAATAAACATATCAATATCATTTATTTGATGAGGGGGTATATTGAAAGCCCCAAATTCTTTCACCACGTCATATATGGTATAAGGTTTGATAGATATGAGTCGACTGTATTGCTGTTTGACTATTCCATCATCATAATTTGTCTTATAACTCTTTCTTTTCCTTCCCAAAGCATTATAAACAGCCCAGTTATCTATCAGTATGGCTCTCATATCTGAATATTTAGGGTATTTATTGACAATATATTTATATGACTTACTAACACCATATTTATTTTTAGATAAAACACAGTCATAATACGTTAAAATATGTGTAAAATATTGACACATGTTCAATAAAGTTAAAACATTTTGAATATATGATCGTTTTCCTGCTGTCCATAAAATAAGAATATTGTGTTTGTTGGTGGCTTTCATATAATCTAACATCTCATATAAAAATGGCCGTGTATATACTGAGGGAAAACTATCTGACAAATTCAGTTGTAAATGTTGTTGTTCATCATATATGGCTAATGTATTATCGAAATCAAAAACAAGAAGAGCTGGTGCTCTTTTTTCCTCGTTAAGATATCGTACATATTTATAAAAAAACATATCTTGAGTAAAATCTTCAGTATCTAACATTTGTTTACTGTTAAAATAATTATTAATATTATCATCATTATTATTATTATTACTATTGTCATCATTGTTTATTGGTGACAATATATCAGTAGTAATTGTAGATGTTGCAGTGGATGTAGTTGTTGTTGTTGTTATTGTTGACGTAGTGTCACTAGTTGTAATAATTACATTAGTATCACTAGTTATATCAGAAGGAAAATATGATAAAAGTGGCTTTGTAGTCATATTCCACGACATTGTTTTCTTATTTTTTAAAAATTAATTAAATTGTTATTAAATTGTTTTTTTATTGGTCTTTGAAGGTAACAATTGGTAACATGGGATGCCCGAATAATGTGGAAGGAACATGTTTTATTACTTCTTCAATGAAATGTTTGTTAGAGTGTCGCATTTTCTCAGTGGGAAGTATATTTTTATCAAGTAAACATTTTAAATGAATCATGGCATGAACAATAATAACACAGACGTTAAGAGCTGACATTCCCATTCCATTTAGACTAGTGTTGAACATTTCTCCATTAGACATATTTACAAATGTATTATATAAAATACGATGGGAACCTAACACCTTATATCGTTTATCAGCTCCAGGCATAACCAAACTATAAGCATCTAGGCCACTTACAAGAGACCGATCATTATCCTTGTTTATATAATTTTTATCATCATCTGTTTTTGTTTTATATATGTTTATTAATTCATTTATTGAATAAAAAATATACACATTATTAGTAGTATTGTCCAAATAAAGATTAATATACTCACAATCTTGAGGATAGAGGAGTTTACCATTTTGATCTCTATCACCTTCTAACGCCAAATTCAAAATTTCCTTATTTACTTCTAATACATTTTTCTTATAGTCGATAAAATGATAATTTAGTGGGGGTGATCTTAAATTTTTTTGAATTTCAAACCAACCCTCAAACAAATATTGATCAGCAGCTCCAAACAAATTTTCAATTGTTCTAGACATAAGTTGCTGAGCCACATGTCCCATAAATCTAATCCAGTTATGATAAACTTTATTTATAATAAATTGAGCACTTTCATGTGTATAAATTAAAGCTGTTATTGGTTCAGCTTTAATGATGTTACTCTTACCTAAACACTCCTCAATATACTGTAAACGTCTTTCAACTCTAGCTATTCGCGTTCTTTCCTCTAAATCATAATCATCAATATAAACATCCCTATTAAAGTGATTTTTCTCGTTTTTAATGTGACCATCTCGGTTTACACGATATGCGTCACTAGAGGGTAAGAGTCCACCTGCTGTTTTGACAAATGGTATGCGGTATCGACGTTGTTGTTGTTGTTGTTGTTGTTGAGATTTTCTTCGATTTTGTTCACTTTTTCTTTCACTAGTTGTTCTTGGTGTTGGTGTTGGTGTTGGTTTAGATTCTGTTGCTGTTGTTGTAGCTGTTTTGTTTTTTCTAATTTTATTATTAGATTCTTCATTTTCACTGGGACTGTAAATTCCTCCTTTTGATGGGAAATATGCCATTGAGACAAAATTTTCAATTTTTTCTTTTTCCTCTTTCTCTTTTTTTTAAAGAGGTTATTATTATTATTATTATTATTATTATTATTATTATTATTATTATTCATTTTTAACTATAAAGAAAACCTTAAGAGTGAAAATAATATCTAGGAATAAATTAAAATTCAAAAGGAGTCATATCATGTGATTATATTATTTTTAAAATTATTTCAGAACTACAACAGAAAGGTGTTCACCTGCTGAAACCTCATGCGTGTACTGAGGTAAGTACAATTCAACCCTTCCTCTTTCTCCTAGCATCAGGTCAGCACAGGTGGTGGTGTAAGAGCAGTATGATTGAAGTTGGTCTTTGGAGCGCCGCTACTCTGTGATAACTCAAGGAGGTGACAGTCTTTACTGAGCCTCCATTCTCCACCTCGAGAGTGCTGGTCTTTGCCTCGGGAGTGCTGGTCTTTGCCTCGGGAGTGCTGGTCTTTACTGCGCCTCCATTCTCCGCCTCGGGAGTGCTGGTCTTTGCCTCGGGAGTGCTGGTCTTTACTGCGCCTCCATTCTCCGCCTCGGGAGTGCTGGTCTTTACTGCGCCTCCATTCTCCGCCTCGGGAGTGCTGGTCTTTGCTGCGTCTGCTGCGCTGTCGCTCTATGCCTCGGGAGTGTTGGTCTTTACTGCGCCTGCTGCGCTGTCGCTCTGTGCCTCGGGAGTGTTGGTCTTTGCTGCGCCTGCTGCGCTGTCGCTCTGTGCCTCGGGAGTGTTGTCGCTCTGTGCCTCGGGAGTGTTGGTCGTTGCTGCGCCTGCTGCGCTGTCGCTCTGTGCCTCGGGAGTGTTGTCGCTCTGTGCCTCGGGAGTGTTGGTCTTTGCTGCGCCTGCTGCGCTGTCGCTCTGTGCCTCGGGAAAGTTGTCGCTTTGTGCCTTGGGAGTGTTGGTCTTTGCTGCGCTGTCGCTCTGTGCCTCGAGAGTGTTGGTCTTTGCTACGCCGATGTTCTGTGCCTCGGGAGTGCTGGTCTTTGCTGCGCCTACTGCACCTGCACCGGCGCTCTGTGCCTCGGGAGTGTTGGTCCTTGCTGTCCCCCTCGAATTGTAATCTCATATCAAATCGTACCACATTTACCTTATAAGATGACAAAAAAAATAAAAAATCACAATCTTATGACAAATCACAATCTTTTATGAAAATTTGTAATGAGGAGTCTCAGATGATGATATAGAGTTATTTTTTTTTTTTTTTTTTTTTTTTTTTTTTACCTCATCCATGACTAGAGGTTCCTGTTCCCCCATTTGTAGAAAAGTTTCTATTCCAGCACTGAAACTCTGAGTGTCCATAAAGATTAATGATATCTGTTGAAATGAAAAACTATATGTTTTAATAATACTTTTTACACTTTTACAATATATAGTATATATATACGAACTCCAAGCGAGGTCTTTTCCCTTCACAGTGGAGAACTAATATAAGGAATATAAGGTTGAGGGTTGTCTTATATATCATACATGGCCATGTAGCCAATAATTTTCAATTTTATAATTTTCTTCTATCTGACTTTGGGGAAGTTCAAGTTATTGTGGATGAGGAAAAAGAGAGAATGAGAGAGAGAGAGAGAGAGAGATAGAGAGAAAGAGAGAAAGAGAGAGAGAGAGAGAGAGAGAGAGAGAGAGAGAGAGAGAGAGAGAGAGAGAGAGAGAGAGAGAGAGAGAGAGAGAGAGAGAGAGAGAGAGAGAGAGAGAGAGAGAGAGAGAGAGAGAGAGAGAGAGGCTTTATACACCTGCAGGGACAATGATATCTAAACCAGCAACGTATCACCTTCTTCTGCTGGAAATTCTTCACATATTTTTATCCATCCACCAGCCATCGTCACAAATGGTGCCACTATTTCACTGGCATATTTGCTCATAAATGTTACTATTTTTTCGCTCAAGTCCTCCATATTTTTGTCTTTGCAATACAAAGCCATCTGTCCACCAAAAGCATATAGTGCAATTATCCTGCCCCAAGTAATAGCCATCTTTTCACCTTCAAATAGTTCATTGAAAACTTCAACAAATGTCACATATCCAGTGTCATGAGTAATGTCCAATTTTTTAAATATTCCCTTAAATTGTTTTTCGTGACTGTGCACCATCGTCTTGATACATCTGAGGAGTGTTTCTTCAACTTTATCATTAGTTGTCGCCTTTGTCTTCTCCATCAGTGAAAACACAATATACTTGGCTAAACTCTCCGCCTTATTCTCCACGCTCTCTCCTTTCAGTGAAACTTCGGCAATATTAGCTTCATTCTGGTTACATCTTTCTACATTAGGCTCCTGTGTGTGATTACCTCTAATCATGGACAATGATAGTGGTCGTCACCCTCCACCAAAATCATATACAATAAGTTAGGATATAGCTTCTCTCTATATATATATATATAATACATTTACCCCCCCCCCAAAAAAAAAAAGAGTGTCAAATTGTTTTCCATAAATTACAACATAAACAAATAATGATTACCCGAAAAATAGTGTACCTGTCTATAAATAAAAAATAATAATGATATATATTTGTTTGATAGCTATATAAAGGAGTAGTATGGGAAAGGAGATTAACACAAGTTCCTGCCTACCCCTGAGTCTCCTTAGTCTTTCCAAATAAGTAATTAAAAATGGTAAATTACGAAAATAACACTTTAGTGTTAACGGAACAGAGTACATTCTCAGTAGAAGTTAGTGAAAATGTAATAAATGATAATAATAATGAATATTTTATTATTATCTTACTTTATTCATTAACTTCTTTTTTTTTGTTACTGATAATATATTATGTATATTTGATGTCATATGATTGGTGTATTCAAAAATATAATGAATATTTAGAGAATAATTATAAGAAAAAAAAGGAGTATGCATATCAACAGACTATATAATAACATTATATAATGTTTCCTCATCAGTGTACTGTTTGTTACTTACTATAATCATTTAATATGGATCTAATTAATACATATCAACAGCTATTATCAAATATTGTATTTTCTCCTTTAAATGGATATAAAAAAAAGAAACAGAGTTCACAGACTCTAGCTCCAGTCCCCCATTTTGGTTCATACAAAAAATCATGTAGAAAATCATGATTTCATGTAGAAAATCATGATTTCTAAATCTTCAAAACCTAATTTCTAGCATCTAATTATTACTAACACCCAAGAGGTCATGTCCTCTGCCTTCATTAACCATTAATAAAAAGTCTACGGTTTACGAACTCCACAGTAATTATTCTTTACATCCTTTCTGGTCTTATAATTATATAAATTTACACCAGTTAGTTTCTTTAATAATTTCTTCTTCTTCTTCAGGTGTCAAATCGTTAGTTATATGAAATATTTCTCTGATTTCTTCTGCTGTCAATTTTTTAATAATATTGGCAAACATTTTGATTCCTTTATCAGTTCTTCTTCAGGTGTCAAATCGTTAGTTATATGAAATATTTCTCTGATTTCTTCTGCTGTCAATTTTTTAATAATATTGGCAAACATTTTGATTCCTTTATCAGTTAGATCTTTAATATTTAAGTAATCAGCTGCCAAAATTATTGGCAACAATGTATCTTGTTCAAAAAAATCAAAATCCCATTTTGAAAATGACATTATAGAACTATCATTATTATTGTGATGGTAACCACACCATTCAATTATTTTTTTTTAAATAATAGTGTTTACATTTGGAAGAGGAATAGCTTCATCATTGGTATCATCACTCAAATCATTTAAAATGGTTTTTATAACACCACTCTGTCTGATAATATCATATTCTACTTCAAAAATATCACCATCACTACTTTGCAGTTTTATGATTGAATAAGGAGGAGGAGGAGGAGGAGGAGGAGGATGTGGTAGAGAGGAATAAGAACTTGTTGCCATTATTTATTTCAGACTTTCTTGACTCAGTTGTAGAAGAGAAATACCCCAAATGAGGGATTTCATAAAATCTGAGGGTTGAAATGAATCGTGTTGTAGTTCTTGGTTGATCGGTAAATGCTTTGAGTTAAAGACTGCAATAGAAAATGTATTTTCATTAAGATGAGACTTGGGAAAATATTGAATGATATAATGAGAACCGAGAAGTTTTAAACTTGCTTCTTTATCATTAAGATATTTTTTACTTTTATTTACTAATTGATGTGGATCCCACTTACCCTTTAGATTTTTAGATTGAAGCTGAGAAGAAGGTATCACCAATATGGGTTCTAAGAGCAAAAAGAGAATAGATGACCAATGATAAGCTACTACTAAACCACTGTCAGCAAGACTGAAGATACTAATAGGGTGGGGTAAATTAAAAACAGGAGGTATTTTAGGTTTTAGCATTGTAGTTGCAATCCAACCTGGATTGGTAACAATTTCAGAAAAATTAGAAATCGAGGTTGGAATAACCCAAGTGCATGGCAAATCACTGGTGAAAAATGAGAAAGATACTAACCCTTTCTTTTTTTTCAAAATATCATAACCTAAGAGCAAGAGTCCTGGTAATTGGCGTAGTCGGCATCTTCCTGCTATATATTCATTATGATTATGGTTTTTATCATTAGAGAGTGAATTATATATTTGGCTACAATATTTGAGAAACATGGTAACAATTTGATAAAATCCTTTATTGTCATGTAGTGGAAGGTAATAATATTCATCAAATTTTGAATTATTCTCTGAGGAATTATTAATACTCCACGACCAACTTTCATAGGAAAAAGGCATATAACTGAAAGCACATTCTTTTAAGGAATTAACTTCTTTTTGACATATAAACATTCTCTATTTTTTTAATATTTTTTTTATATTGCTGATCTTTAGGTAACAAAATAACAAATAAAACAGCTATATATTTTATTATGTTATATTTATAACAATTACAAAATTGACTAAAAATATTGACTAAAAATAGAACATATAACTAACTACATACATAATGAATCAAGTAACCCTAAACAAAACCATGAACACTCTGACATTGTTTGTTTTTTAATATCTTTAACTATTTTCAAAATAATTATTTTTTCTTCTTCTGTATAATTAGCAAGTGTTTTTTTAGAGAACTTGGCTAAATTTCTAAGGGAAACAACATTTATTTGACCATTATATTTATGGTTACATTTATATACCATCTCATTTAGTAAACTCATATAAAGCCAAGAATTAGACATTTCTTGTTTAATACCATTTACAATTTGAGGATAATACTTAATCTCTTTTTTGTGGTCGTTTATAAATTGAAAACTGGATGCATGCCAAGACATTTTATGTAGATTCTGTAGTGTGTAAGCTAAAGATGCTACAAGTGATAATTTATTTAATTCATATGCACCAATAATATTGGGGTGTAAGAAAAAATAATCTAGTTCGTTACTCATCTTTTGATAAATTTCTTGGCATAGATGTCGTTGGTAACTTATCATTTCAAAATGTATTTGAATTTTGACTTTATTCCATAAAAAATGGGTAAATTCCTCAACCTTAATATAAACTTTTTTATCCGTTTCAATTGTTTGGTCTTTTATACGAGGAATAAATTTTAAATCAGTATTATTTATATATTTTTCTTTAATGGCTTTTGTTAACAACAAATCTTCAATTTCTTTTTGGACATAAGTTGGAATAAGTGGGGTAGCACATAACTCCCATACCATATCTCTAATACACATATCAAAATTGATCATTGAAGAATATTTGTTCATAAATCTATCCTTTAATTCTGGTGTAAGAAACATAGAAGTAAAATTATCTATTTCAGAATTAGGTATTATTTCATATATTTCAACCATTTTTGTTACTTATTCTTCAGCTCCTCTTTGTGTTAATGGTTCATATACATACTTCTTTTATACTATATACTACTACCCATCTAATAATGTAAATATACTACTACCCATCTAATAATGTAAATCTCTATGACTTTCAAAATATCCAATTTCTCATATAAATTAATTATCCCATATAATATTTAGGATCTTAATTCTTTTTTCTCTTGTTCCAAAATATACAATTTCTCATTTATATTATTCAATAACGTATTTATTTTCTTAATGTTTTGTTCTCTATTACTTTCCATAACAATATCCAATCTTTCATTTATAAAATTCAACCTGTTATTTAGGATATTAATTCTTCCGTCTACAATAGCAAATTGTCTTGATATAACTTTATCATGTAAACAACAACACCCAATATATTTTTCTTTTACTTGGATATTTTTGGGATTAATCTTTTCTATAAAATTTCCAGATTTTGGTTTAGCTTCTTCATTTACCTCTTGATTTTGTTCTTCTTTAGAAAACGTCCGTTTTCGCTTCTTCCCACCTTCTTGGGACGTCTGTCGGTCTTCAATGGGGCCTCCTGTCCTTTTTAAGTTGGTTACACTTTTCCGGGGCTCTAGATTTTGTTCTTTAGAAGACTTCTTCCCGTCTTCTTGGGACGTCTGTCGGTCTTCAATGGGGCCTCCTGTCCTTCTTAAGTTGGTTACACTTTTCCGGGGCTCTAGATTTTGTTCTTTAGAAGACTTCTTCCCGTCTTCTTGGGACGTCTGTCGGTCTTCAATGGGGCCTCCTGTCCTTCTTAAGTTGGTTACACTTTTCCGGGGCTCTAGATTTTGTACTTTAGAAGACTTCTTCCTGTCTTCTTGGGCCGTCTGTCGGTCTTCAATGGGGCCTTCTGTCCTTCTTAAGTTGGTTACACTTTTCCGGGGCTCTAGATTTTGTACTTTAGAAGACTTCTTCCTGTCTTCTTGGGCCGTCTGTCGGTCTTCAATGGGGCCTCCTGTCCTTCTTAAGTTGGTTACACTTTTCCGGGGCTCTAGATTTTGTTCTTTAGAAGACTTCTTCAAAACAAAGTTTTTTTTTTTAAATTTGTCCATTTTCACATGTTTCTTCTGGAGGTGGTTATTATTTCATTCACCCGATGATTCTGGAAATGAAGCATTAATTTAATAATATAATTTATATATTTTTATCTCAACTATTATATAAGAACTTACAAAAGCTTATTTTTTATACAATATTATGGGTCTTCATTTCTTCAACAAATGTTTAACTAATACCAAGATAATGTTAACTGTTCAAAATGACAAAAAGCTAAATCAATATTTAAAGAAATTCTTTCCTTCAGGTCTTAGCCATTTAAAATATATTGGAATTGATGGTTCAGTTTTTTTCCATGCACATACCATAAAAGGGAAACAAGTTGGAACAATTGATATCAATGCTACAGCCCAAAAAGTATGTAATATAATTTGTGCCTATTGTGATATTCTCATGAATTTACTAAGTAACAATAACACCGACGATGATGATTATCATAATACTAATACTAATACTAATACTAATACTAATAATAAGGGAAGAACTTGTAATAATATGATAATACACTTTGTTATGGATGGAAAGTCTCTCTTTACAAAAAATCGTAGCAATCAACAAAAATCTGACCCCTTTTCCATTCTTTCTCCCCATGAAAAATTATCCTTAGAAAAATGTACAATTGCAATGATAAAAAAAAAATGGACATTCAACATCCTAATATCATATTTCTATTATCAACTGAATCATTACCTTTTGATCAACGAAATGAGGGTGAAATAACTCTATTTCGTTTTATTAATAAAATTTTAAATAAAAATTCCTGTTACATAATTATAAGTAATGACTCTGATATATCAGCAATGTACATTCTTCGAGAGGATGATCGTGTTATGTTGGTTATCCCACCATATAATGGACAATCATGCATTGGATTAAACAATTATAATCATATTATGGTTAAATTAAATATAAATTCTCAACAACTATTTAGTTTAACAGTATTGTATTTTATATTTTTTGGAAGTGACTATAATTTAGGTCTCATATCTTGTTGGACAATCAGTAAACATGACATTTTAAAAAATGCCATTTTACATGAAGAAACAAATCTTGTTTCAATTTTTAATCAAATGAAAAGATGTCGTTCAACTAAAAATGAAGCAATCATATGGCAGGAGTGGGGGGATTCTGTAACATACCAAGACTATTTATTTCTTTTTAAATTAATTGTATATGAAGCAGTTCATAGTGCCCGATATTATAAATCATTAGGGAAAAGTAATCCATCATTATTAAATTTATATTCAAATAAATACATAAAAGTTTTAACTAAAACTATAAAATTAATTAAATAATAAGTAATTATTTATTACCTGTTAAAAACCTTAAGACAATTATTGTATTGAGTAGTAATATTTGTTCCAAATTCATCCTGAGGATTGAAATTCACATATATTCTAGGCTTTATTACAATGGGTTGTCTATGCCGATTAATTATATGGGCATGTCTCTTTTCGCGACTTACATTTTTATAGTAACTGGGTAAAATATCTTGAAGTTTACAAAAATTTAACTGGGATAGGTTGGTCGTATGAGAGAGAGAGTATTTTAATTGGGAATTATGAACAATAGCAGTTTTAAATAAACGTTTGGCTTCCATCCAATCAGATAAATTTGTAAATGTCCATAATATGATCTTGATTTTATCTTTAGCTTTAGGAACACATTTCCATTCATTACACCATACATCGTTAATCATTAGATTTGTTATTATATAATGCAAAATATCAATAATTAATCTTTCATTACACACAATGAAAACTGGACGTTGAATTATGGAAAAAACATTGTGTTCAGTAGCAATGGTTTTAGCAGCAAACAACAGGCATTCAATCACCTCATAACCAGCAATATAACCTGGGAAAGAGTACTGGTTGGAACATTTTTCTATAATTTTTTTATCATTCGAATTATATATGGCAAGTTTTACAATTCGACAATAATTTCCAGTTTTCTTGTTATGCAGACTCATACCAACTCCCTTGTTAGATATGTAGAATATGCTTTCCTGATCATCTACAGGGATATTTACATTTGTCTCATGTAATGAATATTCAACATATATATACATATCATGGGCCATAAATGGAAGTTTAATTTTTTGTCTTTTCAATACATCTGCCATTTTAGGAAGATTGTGGTGGTGGGGAGGATTGGGATGTTTGCTGCTGTGGTGATGACTGAGAGGTGAATGGTAATTGGGTATTGGGAGATTGTGGTATATAAGGATTTTGATGAGTATGGGTGGGGTTGACAGTGGGAGGGGGAGGGGGAGGAGGAGAAGGATGAGGAGGAGGAGGAGAAGAGGTAACAACACTTGTTAGAGGAGGATGGGAATGATAATAACAGTAAGGAGAAGTGGGGGTATATTGACACTGACATTGATAATAAGAACTAGGGAATTGTTGATGGGGTGAATAATGGAATGAAGAGTGTGTATGTAGGGGCAGTTGGGTTGGTGGTGGTGGAGGTGGTTGTGCATATATTATGGGTGGGATTGTTTGTGCAGAATTTGTAAGATTTTTTAGTTTTTCATCAAATAATTTACTGATTTCTTCAGCTCTCTTTGTTGATTCTTTTAAATGAGCTTCTTCATTTAGATGCTGACAATTTTTAATGTAATCGTCAATTATATTTAAAATTTCAGCATTTTCAACGTTCTTTGTCCACTCTAAAGCTGGTCTGGCAGGGAAAACAGGAAGACTAATCAATAGTTGTGTCAAAGAATTAATAAGAGATTCTAGAGTTTCTTTGGTAACATAATTTAATGTATCATTATCTGTGAGAATGGGTAAATTTCCCGGAATTAACGTAGTATTTAAAAATTTTGTAATGTCATCAGTAGAATTGATAGGAAACTGTAAAGGGTTAGTAATCATATCATTCCCAACAACTTTAAAATTTATTAGATTATTAGAAGAACTATTCATGTTTTAGCATAAGATTTTTTAATATGATAAATAATATAAAAGGTATTTATTAAGACTATAAGTTATAATTATTCCAGCTGTCCTGAACTGAGCTTGGACTGGGGTATCTCATAATCATGGCAGATGATACTAAATCCACCCTTATTACATCTCCAATTGAATTAATAGACAGACTAGGAAAGAAATTTTTATTATGCTGACAAATGTTTTTTGGACATACCCCAAGTTAAGATTACAGTTTTGTGTATGGGTTCCCAATTGTGTGCAACTTAAGTATGATATTCGTCTAACTGCAATGCGGTATCCCCTAGCTGGATATATGATCCAATGGAGCATGAGGAGGAATATGGTCATTTGGAATCTGAATTTCGCAATGCCCATATTATACTCTTTGTAATCTAAGTGAATCAATACTAAATTCTATTTTGACAGGTTCTCTACATTGAAAGATGTTAGAAAAACATTGCTTATATATAAGTTGATGAGACTTTGTTGGATTTGTGATGTTAGCCACATGGATGAAATAAAAGGAACATCCCATTTCCTATAATCGAATTCCATATACCTATTTGGATTACTCATT
>NW_027190268.1:0-46331 GCF_040958095.1 Procambarus clarkii | reverse complement strand
CTCAGTGCCAAATGCTTAATGCACAGACTACCCTGTTCTAGTAGCTGAAGTTTATATCTTTTTTGACACTCAACCCACCAGGGGACTCGAACACTGGCCATCAAGGTGGCAGTTGCACGCTGTATCCACTACACCATACTTCAAAGCCATAAAGAGAGGTAAGAATTCTGGTGTATTTAACCAAACAGAACTTCAATCCTCTCCCAGGCAATGAGATAGTGTGGGACCTCAAGTGCTCTTTCATCGAGCCCTGTTATATGGGAAAATTCAGTGCCAAATGCTTAATGCACAGACTACCCTGTTCCAGTAGCTGAAGTTTATACCCTTCTAGACACTCAACCCACCAGGGGACTCGAACACTGGCCAACAAGGTGGCAGTTGCACGCTGTATCCAATACACCATACTTCAAAGCTCTAAAGAGAGGTAGGAATTTTGGGGTATTTAACCAACCAGAACTCCAATCCTCTCCCAGGCAATGAGATAGTGTGGGACCCCGGGTGCTCTTTCATCGAGCCCTGTTACATGGGAAAACTCAGTGCAAAATGCTTAATGCACAGACTACCCTATTCCAGTAGCTGAAGTTTATAACTTTTTAGACACTCAACCCACCAGGGGACTCGAACACTGGCCAACAAGGTGGCAGTTGCACGCTGTATCCACTACACTATACGTCAAATCCATAAAGAGAGGTAGGAATTCTGGTGTATTTAACCAACCAGAACTCCAATCCTCTCCCAGGCAATGAGATTGTGTGGGACCCCAGGTGCTCTTTCATTGAGCCCTGTTATATGGGAAAACTCAGTGCCAAATGCTTAATGCACAGACTACCCTGTTCCATTAGCTGAAGTTTATAACTTTTTAGACACTCAACCCACCAGGGGACTCGAACACTGGCCAACAAGGTGGCAGTTGCACGCTGTATGCTCTACACCATACTTCAAAGCTATAAAGAGAGGTAGAAATTCTTGGGTATTTACCAACCAGAACTCCAATCCTCTCCCAGGCAATGAGATAGTGTGGGACCCCGGATGCTCTTTCATTGAGCCCTGTTATATGGGAAAACTCAGTGCCAAATGCTTAATGCACAGACTACCCTGTTCCAGTAGCTGAAGTTTATAACTTTTTAGACACTCAATCCACCAGGGGACTCGAACACTGGCCAACAAGGTGGCAGTTGCACGCTGTATCCACTACACTACACGTCAAAGCCATAAGGAGAGGTAGGAATTTTGGTGTATTTAACCAACCAGAACTCCAATCCTCTCCCAGGCAATGAGATAGTGTGGAACCCCGGGTGCTCTTTCATCGAGCCCTGTTACATGGGAAAACTCAGTGCCAAATGCATAATGCACAGACTACCCTGTTCCAGTAGCTGAAGTTTATAACTTTTTAGACACTCAACCCACCAGGGGACTCGAACACTGGCCAACAAGGTGGCAGTTGCACGCTGTATCCACTACACTATACTTCAAAGCCATAAAGAGTGGTAGGAATTTTGGAGTATTTAACTAACCAGAACTCCAATCCTCTACCAGGCAATGAGATAGTGTGGGACCCCGGGTGCTCTTTCATCGAGCCCTGTTATATGGGAAAATTCAGTGCCAAATGCTTAATGCACAGACTACCCTGTTCCAGTAGCTGACGTTTATAATTTTTTAGACACTCAACCCACCAGGGGACTCGAACACTGGCCAACAAGGTGGCAGTTGCACGCTGTATCCAATACACCATACTTCAAAGCTATAAAGAGAGGTAGGAATTTTGGGGTATTTAACCAACCAGAACTCCAATCCTCTCCCAGGCAATGAGATAGTGTGGGACCCCGGGTGCTCTTTCATCGAGCCCTGTTACATGGGAAAACTCAGTGCCAAATTCTTAATGCACAGACTACCCTGTTCCAGTAGCTGAAGTTTATAACTTTTTAGACACTCAACCCACCAGGGGACTCGAACACTGGCCAACAAGGTGGCAGTTGCACGCTGTATCCACTACACTATACGTCAAAGCCATAAAGAGAGGTAGGAATTCTGGTGTATTTAACCAACCAGAACTCCAATCCTCTCCCAGGCAATGAGATAGTGTGGGACCCCAGGTGCTCTTTCATTGAGCCCTGTTATATGGGAAAACTCAGTGCCAAATGCTTAATGCACAGACTACCCTGTTCCATTAGCTGAAGTTTATAACTTTTTAGACACTCAACCCACCAGGGGACTCGAACACTGGCCAACAAGGTGGCAGTTGCACGCTGTATGCTCTACACCATACTTCAAAGCCATAAAGAGAGGTAGGAATTCTTGGGTATTTACCAACCAGAACTCCAATCCTCTACCAGTCAATGAGATAGTGTGGGACCCCGGGTGCTCTTTCATCGAGCCCTGTTATATGGGAAAACTCAGTGCCAAATGCTTAATGCACAGACTACCCTGTTCTAGTAGCTGAAGTTTATATCTTTTTTGACACTACCCACCAGGGGACTCGAACACTGGCCATCAAGGTGGCAGTTGCACGCTGTATCCACTACACCATACTTCAAAGCCATAAAGAGAGGTAAGAATTCTGGTGTATTTAACCAAACAGAACTTCAATCCTCTCCCAGGCAATGAGATAGTATGGGACCTCAAGTGCTCTTTCATCGAGCCCTGTTATATGGGAAAATTCAGTGCCAAATGCTTAATGCACAGACTACCCTGTTCCAGTAGCTGAAGTTTATAACTTTTTAGACACTCAACTCACCAGGGGACTCGAACACTGGCCAACAAGGTGGCAGTTGCACGCTGCATCCAATACACCATACTTCAAAGCTATAAAGAGAGGTAGGAATTTTGGGGAATTTAACCAACCAGAACTCCAATCCACTACCAGGCAATGAGATAGTGTGGGACCCCGGGTGCTCTTTCATCGAGCCCTGTTACATGGGAAAACTCAGTGCCAAATGCTTAATGCACAGACTACCCTGTTCCAGTAGCTGAAGTTTATAACTTTTTAGACACTCAACCCACCAGGGGACTCGAACACTGGCCAACAAGGTGGCAGTTGCACGCTGTATCCACTACACTATACGTCAAAGCCATAAAGAGAGGTAGGAATTCTGGTGTATTTAACCAACCAGAACTCCAATCCTCTCCCAGGCAATGAGATAGTGTGGGACCCCGGGTGCTCTTTCATCGAGCCCTGTTATATGGGAAAACTCATTGCCAAATGCTTAATGCACAGACTACCCTGTTCCAGTAGCTGAAGTTTATAACTTTTTAGACACTCAACCCACCAGGGGACTCGAACACTGGCCAACAAGGTGGCAGTTGCACGCTGTATGCTCTACACCATACTTCAAAGCCATAAAGAGAGGTAGGAATTCTGGCGTATTTAACCAAACATAACTCCAATCCTCTCCCAGGCAATGAGATAGTGTGGGACCCCGGGTGCTCTTTCATCGAGCCCTGTTATATGGGAAAACTCAGTGCCAAATGCTTAATGCACAGACTACCCTGTTCTAGTAGCTGAAGTTTATATCTTTTTTGACACTCAACCCACCAGGGGACTCGAACACTGGCCATCAAGGTGGCAGTTGCACGCTGTATCCACTACACCATACTTCAAAGCCATAAAGAGAGGTAAGAATTCTGGTGTATTTAACCAAACAGAACTTCAATCCTCTCCCAGGCAATGAGATAGTGTGGGACCTCAAGTGCTCTTTCATCGAGCCCTGTCATATGGGAAAATTCAGTGCCAAATGCTTAATGCACAGACTACCCTGTTCCATTAGCTGAAGTTTATAACTTTTTAGACACTCAACCCACCAGGGGACTCGAACACTGGCCAACAAGGTGGCAGTTGCACGCTGTATGCTCTACACCATACTTCAAAGCCATAAAGAGAGGTAGGAATTCTTGGGTATTTACCAACCAGAACTCCAATCCTCTACCAGGCAATGAGATAGTGTGGGACCCCGGGTGCTCTTTCATCGAGCCCTGTTATATGGGAAAACTCAGTGCCAAATGCTTAATGCACAGACTACCCTGTTCTAGTAGCTGAAGTTTATATCTTTTTTGACACTACCCACCAGGGGACTCGAACACTGGCCATCAAGGTGGCAGTTGCACGCTGTATCCACTACACCATACTTCAAAGCCATAAAGAGAGGTAAGAATTCTGGTGTATTTAACCAAACAGAACTTCAATCCTCTCCCAGGCAATGAGATAGTATGGGACCTCAAGTGCTCTTTCATCGAGCCCTGTTATATGGGAAAATTCAGTGCCAAATGCTTAATGCACAGACTACCCTGTTCCAGTAGCTGAAGTTTATAACTTTTTAGACACTCAACTCACCAGGGGACTCGAACACTGGCCAACAAGGTGGCAGTTGCACGCTGTATCCAATACACCATACTTCAAAGCTATAAAGAGAGGTAGGAATTTTGGGGAATTTAACCAACCAGAACTCCAATCCTCTCCCAGGCAATGAGATAGTGTGGGACCCCGGGTGCTCTTTCATCGAGCCCTGTTACATGGGAAAACTCAGTGCCAAATGCTTAATGCACAGACTACCCTGTTCCAGTAGCTGAAGTTTATAACTTTTTAGACACTCAACCCACCAGGGGACTCGAACACTGGCCAACAAGGTGGCAGTTGCACGCTGTATGCTCTACACCATACTTCAAAGCCATAAAGAGAGGTAGGAATTCTGGCGTATTTAACCAAACAGAACTCCAATCCTCTCCCAGGCAATGAGATAGTGTGGGACCCCGGGTGCTCTTTCATCGAGCCCTGTTATATGGGAAAACTCAGTGCCAAATGCTTAATGCACAGACTACCCTGTTCTAGTAGCTGAAGTTTATATCTTTTTTGACACTCAACCCACCAGGGGACTCGAACACTGGCCATCAAGGTGGCAGTTGCACGCTGTATCCACTACACCATACTTCAAAGCCATAAAGAGAGGTAAGAATTCTGGTGTATTTAACCAAACAGAACTTCAATCCTCTCCCAGGCAATGAGATAGTGTGGGACCTCAAGTGCTCTTTCATCGAGCCCTGTTATATGGGAAAATTCAGTGCCAAATGCTTAATGCACAGACTACCCTGTTCCAGTAGCTGAAGTTTATACCCTTTTAGACACTCAACCCACCAGGGGACTCGAACACTGGCCAACAAGGTGGCAGTTGCACGCTGTATCCAATACACCATACTTCAAAGCTCTAAAGAGAGGTAGGAATTTTGGGGTATTTAACCAACCAGAACTCCAATCCTCTCCCAGGCAATGAGATAGTGTGGGACCCCGGGTGCTCTTTCATCGAGCCCTGTTACATGGGAAAACTCAGTGCAAAATGCTTAATGCACAGACTACCCTATTCCAGTAGCTGAAGTTTATAACTTTTTAGACACTCAACCCACCAGGGGACTCGAACACTGGCCAACAAGGTGGCAGTTGCACGCTGTATCCACTACACTATACGTCAAAGCCATAAAGAGAGGTAGGAATTCTGGTGTATTTAACCAACCAGAACTCCAATCCTCTCCCAGGCAATGAGATTGTGTGGGACCCCAGGTGCTCTTTCATTGAGCCCTGTTATATGGGAAAACTCAGTGCCAAATGCTTAATGCACAGACTACCCTGTTCCATTAGCTGAAGTTTATAACTTTTTAGACACTCAACCCACCAGGGGACTCGAACACTGGCCAACAAGGTGGCAGTTGCACGCTGTATGCTCTACACTATACTTCAAAGCTAT
Source organism: Procambarus clarkii (assembly GCF_040958095.1). Classification (NCBI taxonomy): domain Eukaryota; kingdom Metazoa; phylum Arthropoda; class Malacostraca; order Decapoda; family Cambaridae; genus Procambarus; species Procambarus clarkii. Next base: position 40,602 of record NW_027190268.1, on the reverse strand, counting down.
AAAGAGAGGTAGGAATTCTTGGGTATTTACCAACCAGAACTCCAATCCTCTCCCAGGCAATGAGATAGTGTGGGACCCCGGATGCTCTTTCATTGAGCCCTGTTATATGGGAAAACTCAGTGCCAAATGCTTAATGCACAGACTACCCTGTTCCAGTAGCTGAAGTTTATAACTTTTTAGACACTCAATCCACCAGGGGACTCGAACACTGGCCAACAAGGTGGCAGTTGCACGCTGTATCCACTACACTACACGTCAAAGCCATAAGGAGAGGTAGGAATTTTGGTGTATTTAACCAACCAGAACTCCAATCCTCTCCCAGGCAATGAGATAGTGTGGGACCCCGGGTGCTCTTTCATCGAGCCCTGTTATATGGGAAAACTCAGTGCCAAATGCATAATGCACAGACTACCCTGTTCCAGTAGCTGAAGTTTATAACTTTTTAGACACTCAACCCACCAGGGGACTCGAACACTGGCCAACAAGGTGGCAGTTGCACGCTGTATCCACTACACTATACTTCAAAGCCATAAAGAGTGGTAGGAATTTTGGAGTATTTAACTAACCAGAACTCCAATCCTCTACCAGGCAATGAGATAGTGTGGGACCCCGGGTGCTCTTTCATCGAGCCCTGTTATATGGGAAAATTCAGTGCCAAATGCTTAATGCACAGACTACCCTGTTCCAGTAGCTGACGTTTATAATTTTTTAGACACTCAACCCACCAGGGGACTCGAACACTGGCCAACAAGGTGGCAGTTGCACGCTGTATCCAATACACCATACTTCAAAGCTATAAAGAGAGGTAGGAATTTTGGGGTATTTAACCAACCAGAACTCCAATCCTCTCCCAGGCAATGAGATAGTGTGGGACCCCGGGTGCTCTTTCATCGAGCCCTGTTACATGGGAAAACTCAGTGCCAAATTCTTAATGCACAGACTACCCTGTTCCAGTAGCTGAAGTTTATAACTTTTTAGACACTCAACCCACCAGGGGACTCGAACACTGGCCAACAAGGTGGCAGTTGCACGCTGTATCCACTACACTATACGTCAAAGCCATAAAGAGAGGTAGGAATTCTGGTGTATTTAACCAACCAGAACTCCAATCCTCTCCCAGGCAATGAGATAGTGTGGGACCCCAGGTGCTCTTTCATTGAGCCCTGTTATATGGGAAAACTCAGTGCCAAATGCTTAATGCACAGACTACCCTGTTCCATTAGCTGAAGTTTATAACTTTTTAGACACTCAACCCACCAGGGGACTCGAACACTGGCCAACAAGGTGGCAGTTGCACGCTGTATGCTCTACACCATACTTCAAAGCCATAAAGAGAGGTAGGAATTCTTGGGTATTTACCAACCAGAACTCCAATCCTCTACCAGTCAATGAGATAGTGTGGGACCCCGGGTGCTCTTTCATCGAGCCCTGTTATATGGGAAAACTCAGTGCCAAATGCTTAATGCACAGACTACCCTGTTCTAGTAGCTGAAGTTTATATCTTTTTTGACACTCAACCCACCAGGGGACTCGAACACTGGCCATCAAGGTGGCAGTTGCACGCTGTATCCACTACACCATACTTCAAAGCCATAAAGAGAGGTAAGAATTCTGGTGTATTTAACCAAACAGAACTTCAATCCTCTCCCAGGCAATGAGATAGTGTGGGACCTCAAGTGCTCTTTCATCGAGCCCTGTCATATGGGAAAATTCAGTGCCAAATGCTTAATGCACAGACTACCCTGTTCCATTAGCTGAAGTTTATAACTTTTTAGACACTCAACCCACCAGGGGACTCGAACACTGGCCAACAAGGTGGCAGTTGCACGCTGTATGCTCTACACCATACTTCAAAGCCATAAAGAGAGGTAGGAATTCTTGGGTATTTACCAACCAGAACTCCAATCCTCTACCAGGCAATGAGATAGTGTGGGACCCCGGGTGCTCTTTCATCGAGCCCTGTTATATGGGAAAACTCAGTGCCAAATGCTTAATGCACAGACTACCCTGTTCTAGTAGCTGAAGTTTATATCTTTTTTGACACTACCCACCAGGGGACTCGAACACTGGCCATCAAGGTGGCAGTTGCACGCTGTATCCACTACACCATACTTCAAAGCCATAAAGAGAGGTAAGAATTCTGGTGTATTTAACCAAACAGAACTTCAATCCTCTCCCAGGCAATGAGATAGTATGGGACCTCAAGTGCTCTTTCATCGAGCCCTGTTATATGGGAAAATTCAGTGCCAAATGCTTAATGCACAGACTACCCTGTTCCAGTAGCTGAAGTTTATAACTTTTTAGACACTCAACTCACCAGGGGACTCGAACACTGGCCAACAAGGTGGCAGTTGCACGCTGTATCCAATACACCATACTTCAAAGCTATAAAGAGAGGTAGGAATTTTGGGGAATTTAACCAACCAGAACTCCAATCCTCTCCCAGGCAATGAGATAGTGTGGGACACCGGGTGCTCTTTCATCGAGCCCTGTTACATGGGAAAACTCAGTGCCAAATGCTTAATGCACAGACTACCCTGTTCCAGTAGCTGAAGTTTATAACTTTTTAGACACTCAACCCACCAGGGGACTCGAACACTGGCCAACAAGGTGGCAGTTGCACGCTGTATCCACTACACTATACGTCAAAGCCATAAAGAGAGGTAGGAATTCTGGTGTATTTAACCAACCAGAACTCCAATCCTCTCCCAGGCAATGAGATAGTGTGGGACCCCGGGTGCTCTTTCATCGAGCCCTGTTATATGGGAAAACTCATTGCCAAATGCTTAATGCACAGACTACCCTGTTCCAGTAGCTGAAGTTTATAACTTTTTAGACACTCAACCCACCAGGGGACTCGAACACTGGCCAACAAGGTGGCAGTTGCACGCTGTATGCTCTACACCATACTTCAAAGCCATAAAGAGAGGTAGGAATTCTGGCGTATTTAACCAAACAGAACTCCAATCCTCTCCCAGGCAATGAGATAGTGTGGGACCCCGGGTGCTCTTTCATCGAGCCCTGTTATATGGGAAAACTCAGTGCCAAATGATTAATGCACACACTACCCTGTTCTAGTAGCTGAAGTTTATATCTTTTTTGACACTCAACCCACCAGGGGACTCGAACACTGGCCATCAAGGTGGCAGTTGCACGCTGTATCCACTACACCATACTTCAAAGCCATAAAGAGAGGTAAGAATTCTGGTGTATTTAACCAAACAGAACTTCAATCCTCTCCCAGGCAATGAGATAGTGTGGGACCTCAAGTGCTCTTTCATCGAGCCCTGTTATATGGGAAAATTCAGTGCCAAATGCTTAATGCACAGACTACCCTGTTCCAGTACCTGAAGTTTATAACTTTTTAGACACTCAACCCACCAGGGGACTCGAACACTGGCCAACAAGGTGGCAGTTGCACGCTGTATGCTCTACACCATACTTCAAAGCCATAAAGAGAGGTAGGAATTCTTGGGTATTTAACCAACCAGAACTCCAATCCTCTACCAGGCAATGAGATAGTGTGGGACCCCGGGTGCTCTTTCATCGAGCCCTGTTATATGGGAAAACTCAGTGCCAAATTCTTAATGCACAGACTACCCTGTTCCAGTAGCTGAAGTTTATAACTTTTTAGACACTCAACCCACCAGGGGACTCGAACACTGGCCAACAAGGTGGCAGTTGCACGCTGTATCCACTACACTATACGTCAAAGCCATAAGGAGAGGTAGGAATTTTGGTGTATTTAACCAACCAGAACTCCAATCCTCTCTCAGGCAATGAGATAGTGTGGGACCCCGGATGCTCTTTCATTGAGCCCTGTTATATGGGAAAACTCAGTGCCAAATGCTTAATGGACAGACTACCCTGTTCCAGTAGCTGAAGTTTATAACTTTTTAGACACTCAACCCACCAGGGGACTCGAACACTGGCCAACAAGGTGGCAGTTGCACGCTGTATCCACTACACTACACGTCAAAGCCATAAGGAGAGGTAGGAATTTTGGTGTATTTAACCAACCAGAACTCCAATCCTCTCCCAGGCAATGAGATAGTGTGGGACCCCGGGTGCTCTTTCATCGAGCCCTGTTACATGGGAAAACTCAGTGCCAAATGCTTAATGCACAGACTACCCTGTTCCAGTAGCTGAAGTTTATAACTTTTTAGACACTCAACCCACCAGGGGACTCGAACACTGGCCAACAAGGTGGCAGTTGCACGCTGTATCCACTACACTATACTTCAAAGCCATAAAGAGTGGTAGGAATTTTGGGGTATTTAACTAACCAGAACTCCAATCCTCAACCAGGCAATGAGATAGTGTGGGACCCCGGGTGCTCTTTCATCGAGCCCTGTTATATGGGAAAATTCAGTGCCAAATGCTTAATGCACAGACTACCCTGTTCCAGTAGCTGACGTTTATAATTTTTTAGACACTCAACCCACCAGGGGACTCGAACACTGGCCAACAAGGTGGCAGTTGCACGCTGTATCCAATACACCATACTTCAAAGCTATAAAGAGAGGTAGGAATTTTGGGGTATTTAACCAACCAGAACTCCAATCCTCTCCCAGGCAATGAGATAGTGTGGGACCCCGGGTGCTCTTTCATCGAGCCCTGTTACATGGGAAAACTCAGTGCCAAATTCTTAATGCACAGACTACCCTGTTCCAGTAGCTGAAGTTTATAACTTTTTAGACACTCAACCCACCAGGGGACTCGAACACTGGCCAACAAGGTGGCAGTTGCACGCTGTATCCACTACACTATACGTCAAAGCCATAATGAGAGGTAGGAATTCTGGTGTATTTAACCAACCAGAACTCCAATCCTCTCCCAGGCAATGAGATAGTGTGGGACCCCAGGTGCTCTTTCATTGAGCCCTGTTATATGGGAAAACTCAGTGCCAAATGCTTAATGCACAGACTACCCTGTTCCATTAGCTGAAGTTTATAACTTTTTAGACACTCAACCCACCAGGGGACTCGAACACTGGCCAACAAGGTGGCAGTTGCACGCTGTATCCACTACACAATACTTCAAAGCCATAAAGAGAGGTAGGAATTCTGGGGTATTTAACTAACCAGAACTCCAATCCTCTCCCAGGCAATGAGATAGTGTGGGACCCCGGGTGCTCTTTCATCGAGCCCTGTTATATGGGAAAACTCATTGACAAATGCTTAATGCACAGACTACAATGTTCCATTAGCTGAAGTTTATAACTTTTTAGACACTCAACCCACCAGGGGACTCGAACACTGGCCAACAAGGTGGCAGATGCACGCTGTATGCTCTACACCATACTTCAAAGCCATAAAGAGAGGTAGGAATTCTGGGGTATTTAACCAAACAGAACTCCAATCCTCTCCCAGGCAATGAGATAGTGTGGGACCCCGGGTGCTCTTTCATTGAGCCCTGTTATATGGGAAAACTCAGTGCCAAATGCTTAATGCACAGACTACCCTGTTCCATTAGCTGAAGTTTATAACTTTTTAGACACTCAACCCACCAGGGGACTCGAACACTGGCCAACAAGGTGGCAGTTGCAAGCTGTATCCACTACACAATACTTCAAAGCCATAAAGAGAGGTAGGAATTCTGGGGTATTTAACTAACTAGAACTCCAATCCTCTCCCAGGCAATGAGATAGTGTGGGACCCCGGGTGCTCTTTCATCGAGCCCTTTTATATGGGAAAACTCATTGACAAATGCTTAATGCACAGACTACAATGTTCCATTAGCTGAAGTTTATAACTTTTTAGACACTCAACCCACCAGGGGACTCGAACACTGGCCAACAAGGTGGCAGTTGCACGCTGTATCCACTACACTATACTTCAAATCCATAAAGAGTGGTAGGAATTTTGGGGTATTTAACTAACCAGAACTCCAATCCACTACCAGGCAATGAGATAGTGTGGGACCCCGGGTCCTCTTTCATTGAGCCCTGTTATATGGGAAAATTCAGTGCCAAATGCTTAATGCACAGACTACCCTGTTCCAGTAGCTGACGTTTATAACTTTTTAGACACTCAACCCACCAGGGGACTCGAACACTGGCCAACAAGGTGGCAGTTGCACGCTGTATCCACTACACCATACCTCAAAGCCATAAAGAGAGGTAAGAATTGTGGTGTATTTAACCAAGTAGAACTCCAATCCTCTCCCAGGCAATGAGATAGTGTGGGACCCTGGGTGCTCTTTCATCGAGCCCTGTTATATGGGAAAATTCAGTGCCAAATGCTTAAGGCACAGACAACCCTGTTCCAGTAGCTGAAGTTTATACCCTTTTAGACACTCAACCCACCAGGGGACTCGAACACTGGCCAACAAGGTGGCAGTTGCACGCTGTATCCAATACACCATACTTCAAAGCTATAAAGAGAGGTAGGAATTTTGGGGTATTTAAACAACCAGAACTCCAATCCTCTCCCAGGCAATGAGATAGTGTGGGACCCCGGGTGCTCTTTCATCGAGCCCTGTTATATGGGAAAACTCATTGCCAAATGCTTAATGCATAGACTACCCTGTTCCAGTAGCTGAAGTTTATAACTTTTTAGACACTCAACCCACCAGGGGACTCGAACACTGGCCAACAAGGTGGCAGTTGCACGCTGTATGCTCTACACCATACTTCAAAGCCATAAAGAGAGGTAGGAATTCTGGGGTATTTAACCAACCAGAACTCCAATCCTCTACCAGGCAATGAGATAGTGTGGGACCCCGGGTGCTCTTTCATCGAGCCCTGTTATATGGGAAAACTCAGTGCCAAATGCTTAATGCACAGACTACCCTGTTCTAGTAGCTGAAGTTTATATCTTTTTTGACACTCAACCCACCAGGGGACTCGAACACTGGCCATCAAGGTGGCAGTTGCACGCTGTATCCACTACACCATACTTCAAAGCCATAAAGAGAGGTAAGAATTCTGGTGTATTTAACCAAACAGAACTCCAATCCTCTCCCAGGCAATGAGATAGTGTGGGACCTCAAGTGCTCTTTCATCGAGCCCTGTTATATGGGAAAATTCAGTGCCAAATGCTTAATGCACAGACTACCCTGTTCCAGTAGCTGAAGTTTATAACTTTTTAGACACTCAACCCACCAGGGGACTCGAACACTGGCCAACAAGGTGGCAGTTGCACGCGGTATCCAATACACCATACTTCAAAGCTATAAGGAGAGGTAGGAATTTTGGTGTATTTAACCAACCAGAACTCCAATCCTCTCCCAGGCAATGAGATAGTGTGGGACCCCGGATGCTCTTTCATTGAGCCCTGTTATATGGGAAAACTCAGTGCCAAATGCTTAATGCACAGACTTCCCTGTTCCATTAGCTGAAGTTTATAACTTTTTAGACACTCATCCCACCAGGGGACTCGAACACTGGCCAACAAGGTGGCAGTTGCACGCTGTATCCACTACACTATACTTCAAAGCCATAAAGAGTGGTAGGAATTTTGGGGTATTTAACTAACCAGAACTCCAATCCACTACCAGGCAATGAGATAGTGTGGGACCCCGGGTGCTCTTTCATCGAGCCCTGTTATATGGGAAAATTCAGTGCCAAATGCTTAATGCACAGACTACCCTGTTCCAGTAGATGACGTTTATAACTTTTTAGACACTCAACCCACCAGGGGACTCGAACACTGGCCAACAAGGTGGCAGTTGCACGCTGTATCCAATACACCATACTTCAAAGCTATAAAGAGAGGTAGGAATTTTGGGGTATTTAACCAACCAGAACTCCAATCCTCTCCCAGGCAATGAGATAGTGTGGGACCCCGGGTGCTCTTTCATCGAGCCCTGTTACATGGGAAAACTCAGTGCCAAATTCTTAATGCACAGACTACCCTGTTCCAGTAGCTGAAGTTTATAACTTTTTAGACACTCAACCCACCAGGGGACTCGAACACTGGCCAACAAGGTGGCAGTTGCACGCTGTATCCACTACACAATACTTCAAAGCCATAAAGAGTGGTAGGAATTCTGGGGTATTTAACTAACCAGAACTCCAATCCTCTCCCAGGCAATGAGATAGTGTGGGACCCCGGGTGCTCTTTCATCGAGCCCTGTTATATGGGAAAACTCATTGCCAAATGCTTAATGCACAGACTACCCTGTTCAATTAGCTGAAGTTTATAACTTTTTAGACACTCAACCCACCAGGGGACTCGAACACTGGCCAACAAGGTGGCAGATGCACGCTGTATGCTCTACACCATACTTCAAAGCCATAAAGAGAGGTAGGAATTCTGGGGTATTTAACCAAACAGAACTCCAATCCTCTCCCAGGCAATGAGATAGTGTGGGACCCCGGGTGCTCTTTCATTGAGCCCTGTTATATGGGAAAACTCAGTGCCAAATGCTTAATGCACAGACTACCCTGTTCCATTAGCTGAAGTTTATAACTTTTTAGACACTCAACCCACCAGGGGACTCGAACACTGGCCAACAAGGTGGCAGTTGCACGCTGTATCCACTACACTATACTTCAAATCCATAAAGAGTGGTAGGAATTCTGGGGTATTTAACTAACTAGAACTCCAATCCTCTCCCAGGCAATGAGATAGTGTGGGACCCCGGGTGCTCTTTCATCGAGCCCTGTTATATGGGAAAACTCATTGACAAATGCTTAATGCACAGACTACAATGTTCCATTAGCTGAAGTTTATAACTTTTTAGACACTCAACCCACCAGGGGACTCGAACACTGGCCAACAAGGTGGCAGTTGCACGCTGTATCCACTACACTATACTTCAAATCCATAAAGAGTGGTAGGAATTTTGGGGTATTTAACTAACCAGAACTCCAATCCACTACCAGGCAATGAGATAGTGTGGGACCCCGGGTGCTCTTTCATCGAGCCCTGTTATATGGGAAAATTCAGTGCCAAATGCTTAATGCACAGACTACCCTGTTCCAGTAGCTGACGTTTATAACTTTTTAGACACTCAACCCACCAGGGGACTCGAACACTGGCCAACAAGGTGGCAGTTGCACGCTGTATGCTCTACACCATACTTCAAAGCCATAAAGAGAGGTAGGAATTCTGGGGTATTTAACCAACCAGAACTCCAATCCTCTACCAGGCAATGAGATAGTGTGGGACCCCGGGTGCTCTTTCATCGAGCCCTGTTATATGGGAAAACTCAGTGCAAAATGCTTAATGCACAGACTACCCTGTTCTAGTAGCTGAAGTTTATATCTTTTTTGACACTCAACCCACCAGGGGACTCGAACACTGGCCATCAAGGTGGCAGTTGCACGCTGTATCCACTACACCATACTTCAAAGCCATAAAGAGAGGTAAGAATTCTGGTGTATTTAACCAAACAGAACTCCAATCCTCTCCCAGGCAATGAGATAGTGTGGGACCTCAAGTGCTCTTTCATCGAGCCCTGTTATATGGGAAAATTCAGTGCCAAATGATTAATGCACAGACTACCCTGTTCCAGTAGCTGAAGTTTATAACTTTTTAGACACTCAACCCACCAGGGGACTCGAACACTGGCCAACAAGGTGGCAGTTGCACGCTGTATCCAATACACCATACTTCAAAGCTATAAAGAGAGGTAGGAATTTTGGGGAATTTAACCAACCAGAACTCCAATCCTCTCCCAGGCAATGAGATAGTGTGGGACCCCGGGTGCTCTTTCATCGAGCCCTGTTACATGGGAAAACTCAGTGCCAAATGCTTAATGCACAGACTACCCTGTTCCAGTAGCTGAAGTTTATAACTTTTTAGACACTCAACCCACCAGGGGACTCGAACACTCGCCAACAAGGTGGCAGTTGCACGCTGTATCCACTACACTATACGTCAAAGCCATAAGGAGAGGTAGGAATTTTGGTGTATTTAACCAACCAGAACTCCAATCCTCTCCCAGGCAATGAGATAGTGTGGGACCCCGGATGCTCTTTCATTGAGCCCTGTTATATGGGAAAACTCAGTGCCAAATGCTTAATGCACAGACTTCCCTGTTCCATTAGCTGAAGTTTATAACTTTTTAGACACTCATCCCACCAGGGGACTCGAACACTGGCCAACAAGGTGGCAGTTGCACGCTGTATCCACTACACTATACGTCAAAGCCATAAAGAGAGGCTGGAATTCTGGTGTATTTAACCAACCAGAACTCCAATCCTCTCCCAGGCAATGAGATAGTGTGGGACCCCGGGTGCTCTTTCATCGAGCCCTGTTATATGGGAAAACTCATTGCCAAATGCTTAATGCACAAACTACCCTGTTCCAGTAGCTGAAGTTTATAACTTTTTAGACACTCAACCCACCAGGGGACTCGAACACTGGCCAACAAGGTGGCAGTTGCACGCTGTATGCTCTACACCATACTTCAAAGCCATAAAGAGAGGTAGGAATTCTGGCGTATTTAACCAAACAGAACTCCAATCCTCTCCCAGGCAATGAGATAGTGTGGGACCCCGGGTGCTCTTTCATCGAGCCCTGTTATATGGGAAAACTCAGTGCCAAATGCTTAATGCACAGACTACCCTGTTCTAGTAGCTGAAGTTTATATCTTTTTTGACACTCAACCCACCAGTGGACTCGAACACTGGCCATCAAGGTGGCAGTTGCACGCTGTATCCACTACACCATACTTCAAAGCCATAAAGAGAGGTAAGAATTCTGGTGTATTTAACCAAACAGAACTTCAATCCTCTCCCAGGCAATGAGATAGTGTGGGACCGCAAGTGCTCTTTCATCGAGCCCTGTTATATGGGAAAATTCAGTGCCAAATGCTTAATGCACAGACTACCCTGTTCCAGTAGCTGAAGTTTATACCCTTTTAGACACTCAACCCACCAAGGGACTCGAACACTGGCCATCAAGGTGGCAGTTGCACGCTGTATCCACTACACCATACCTCAAAGCCATAAAGAGAGGTAAGAATTCTGGTGTATTTAACCAAGTAGAACTCCAATCCTCTCCCAGGCAATGAGATAGTGTGGGACCCCGGGTGCTCTTTCATCGAGCCCTGTTATATGGGAAAATTCAGTGCCAAATGCTTAATGCACAGACTACCCTGTTCCAGTAGCTGAAGTTAACCCAGCAAACAATTTTAGGTTGCCACAACATATCTGGAAAGTATTTGAAAGTATTGGAAACGTTTGTTTTATCGTATCAGATACGATATTGTGTGTGGACTTAAATAGGTTTCCAAAACTTATAACCAAGACATATGTATCTAATACTAATTTGAGATGTTGTGGCAACTTTACACTCCTAACATGAGTCATTCATAATCCATTCATATACCAATATGAATCTCTTATGAAAGGTTTGAGCCAATAATCTGAACCCTTTTCACATCTTTGTGTTTAAAGTTAAATTTCTTGAAATTAAATTATATTTTATATTATATTATTTTTATTATATTTTATATTATATTATTATTTTCAATTTAAATATTAAAACCAATTTAAGGGTAATAAAAATCTAATAATTTATATTTCTTTTATTATTTACTAACAATTATAATTATTTACTAACGGAGAGAGGGGAGGCTGTACGGCGGAGAGTGGCGGCTGTGGCGGACAGTGGCGGCGGTGGCGGATAGTGGCGGCGGGCGGACAGTGGCGGCGGCGGGCGGACAGTGGCGGCGGGCGGACAGTGGCGGCGGTGGCGGATAGTGGCGGCGGGCGGACAGTGGCGGCGGGCGGACAGTGGCGGCGGGCGGACAGTGGCGTCGGGCGGACAGTGGCGGCGGTGGCGGATAGTGGCGGCGGGCGGACAGTGGCGGCGGTGGCGGATAATGGCGGCGGGCGGACAGGGCGGCGGCGGGCGGACAGTGGCGGCGGGCGGACAGTGGCGGCGGGAGGACAGTGGCGGCGGTGGCGGATAGTGGCGGCGGGCGGACAGTGGCGGCGGGCGGACAGTGGCGGCAGGCGGACAGTGGCGGCTGTGGCGGATAGTGGCGGCGGGCGGACCGTGGCGGCGGGCGGACCGTGGCGGCTTTGGCGGCGGTGGTGGACAGTGGTGGCGGGCGGACAGTGGCGGCGGCGGGCGGACAGTGGCGGCGGCGGGCGGACAGTGGCGGCGGCGGGCGAACAGTGGCGGCGGCGAGCGGACAGTGGAGGCGGCGGGCGGACAGTGGAGGCGGCGGGCGGACAGTGGAGGCGGCGGGCGGACAGTGGAGGCGGCGGGCGGACAGTGGAGGCGGCGGGCGGACAGTGGTGGCGACGGGCGGACAGTGGTGGCGGCGGGCGGACAGTGGTGGCGGCGGGCGGACAGTGGTGGCGGTGGCAGACAGTGGTGGCGGTGGCGGACAGTGGCGGCGGTGGCGGACAGTGGTGGCAGTGGCGGCGGTGGCGGACAGTGGCGGCGGTGGCGGACACTGGCGGCTGTGTCTGGCGGTGGTGGCGGGTGGCGGCGTCTGTGATGAGTGGTGGCGGCTGGCGGTGCTGGGTGGTGGCGGCGGTGGTGGTGGGTGGTGGTGGCGGCGGTGGTGGTGGGTGGTGGTGGCGGCGGCGGTGGTGGTGGGTGGTGGTGGTGGTGGTGGTGGTGGGTGGTGGTGGCGGCGGCGGCTGGTGGTGGTGGGTGGTGGCGGCGGTGGTGGTGGGTGGTGGCGGCGGCGGCGGCGGGTGGTGGGTGGCGGCGGCGGCTGGTGGTGGTGGGTGGTGGCGGCGGGTGGTGGTGGGTGGTGGCGGCGGGTGGTGGGTGGTGGCGGCTGTGGTGGGTGGTGGCGGGCGGTGGCGGGCGGTGGCGGGCGGCGGCGGCTGACGGTGGGTGGATCGGCGGTGGGGGGGGCTGGTGGCGGCTGGCGGTGGCGACTGTGGCAACGGGCGGTGACGGCTGATAGCGGGCGGTGGTGGCGGCTGGTGGCAGGTGGTGGTGGCGGTGGTGGCGGCTGGTGGTGGTGGCAGCTGGTGGCGGTGATGGCGGCTGGTGGTGGTGGCAGCTGGTGGCGGCTGGTGGTGGTGGTGGTGGTGATGGCGGCTGGTGGCGGGCGGTGGCGGGCGGTGGCGGCTGGTGGTGGCGGCGGTGGTGGGTGGTGGCGGCTGTGGTGGGTGGTGGCGGTGGTGTCGGCGGTGGTGTCGGCGGCGGCTGTGGTGGGTGGTGGCGGCGGCGGCGGTGATGGGTGGTGGCGGCGGCGGTGGTGGTGGGTGGTGGTGGCGGCGGCGGTGATGGGTGGTGGCGGCGGTGGTGGTGGCGGCGGCGGCTGGTGGTGGTGGGTGGTGGTGGTGGGTGGTGGCGGCGGGTGGCGGTGGTGGGTGGCGGTGGCTGGTGGCGGGTGGCGGCTGGTGGTGGGTGGTGGCGGCGGGTGGTGAGTGGCGGTGGTGGGTGGCGGTGGCTGGTGGCGGGTGGCGGGTGGTGGCGGGTGGCGGCTGGTGGTGGGTGGTGGCGGCTGGTGGTGGGTGGCGGGTGGCGGCGGGTGGTGGGTGGTGGCGGCGGGTGGTGAGTGGCGGTGGTGGGTGGCGGTGGCTGGTGGTGGGTGGTGGGTGGTGGCGGGTGGCGGCTGGTGGTTGGTGGTGGCGGCTGGTGGTGGGTGGTGTGTGGTGGCGGGTGGCGGGTGGCGGCTGGTGGTGGGTGGTGGCGGGTGGCGGCTGGTGGTGGGTGGTGGCGGGTGGCGGCTGGTGGTGGGTGGTGGCGGGTGGCGGCTGGTGGTGGGTGGTGGCGGGTGGCGGCTGGTGGTGGCGGGTGGCGGCTGGTGGTGGGTGGTGGCGGGTGGCGGCTGGTGGTGGGTGGCGGCTGGCGGCTGGTGGTGGGTGGTGGCGGGTGGCGGCTGGTGGTGGGTGGTGGCGGGTGGCGGCTGGTGGTGGGTGGTGGCGGCGGGTGGTGAGTGGCGGTGGTGGGTGGCGATGGCTGGTGGCGGCTGGTGGTGGGTGGTGGCGGGTGGCGGCTGGTGGTGGCGGGTGGCGGCTGGTGGTGGGTGGTGGCGGGTGGCGGCTGGTGGTGGGTGGTGGCGGGTGGCGGCTGACGGTGGGTGGTGGCGGGTGGCGGCTGGTGGTGGGTGGCGGCTGGTGGTGGGTGGCGGGTGGCGGCGGGTGGCGGCTGGTGGCGGCTGGTGGTGGGTGGCGGGTGGCGGCGGGTGGCGGCTGGTGGTGGGTGGCGGCTGGTGGTGGGTGGCGGCGGGTGGCGGCTGGTGGTGGGTGGCGGCGGGTGGCGGCTGGTGGTGGCAGGTGGCGGCTGGTGGTGGGTGGTGGCTGGTGGCGGCGGGTGGCGGCTGGTGGCGGCCAGCTGGGACACACCCTTCACCACTGAAGGTCTGAGCAAAACTAACCATATGTCTCTCTCACCCACCAGCCCAGTGTTGCCAGCTCGCGCTCTCAAAATGTTTCCTTCAAAGATTGTATATTATCTTTGAACAACAAGTTTGATTATCAAGGAAATAATGCATATATTATTGTCACATTAATACTGTGCAATATCTTATTACATTCCTGCTAAATAATTATAATTTGAAACAGGACAAAAAATCCCACATATATATAAAAACCAACATTAGAGATCACGAGGCCTAGGCCTCGCCTGTGACCACACATCCTGCCTCCCTGGCCTGCTACACTCACACACCTCACACTCTTAACTCTCTCATAATCACTCTCACTCTCTTACTCTGTCACTCTTACTCTCTGTCACTCTTACTCTCTGTCACTCTTACTCTCTGTCACTCTTACTCTCTGTCACTCTTACTCTCTGTCACTCTTACTCTGTCACTCTTACACTCTGTCACTCTTACTCTCTGTCACTCTTACTCTGTCACTCTTACTCTCTGTCACTCTTACTCTGTCGCTCTTACTCTGTCACTCTTACTCTCTGTCACTCTTACTCTGTCATTCTTACTCTCTGTCACTCTTACTCTCTGTCACTCTTACTCTGTCACTCTTACTCTGTCACTCTTACACTCTGTCACTCTTACTCTCTGTCACTCTTACTCTGTCATTCTTACTCTCTGTCACTCTTACTCTCTGTCACTCTTACTCTCTGTCACTCTTACTCTCTGTCACTCTTACTCTGTCACTCTTACTCTCTGTCACTCTTACTCTCTATCTCTCTCACTCTCTGTCATTCTTACTCTCTGTCACTCTTACTCTGTCACTCTTACTCTCTGTCACTCTTACTCTCTGTCACTCTTACTCTCTGTCACTCTTACTCTCTGTCACTCTTACTCTGTCACTCTTACTCTCTGTCACTCTTACTCTCTGTCACTCTTACTCTCTCACTCTTACTCTCTGTCACTCTTACTCTCTGTCACTCTTACTCTGTCACTCTTACTCTCTGTCACTCTTACTCTCTGTCACTCTTACTCTCTGTCACTCTTACTCTCTGTCACTCTTACTCTGTCACTCTTACTCTCTGTCACTCTTACTCTCTATCTCTCTCACTCTCTGTCATTCTTACTCTCTGTCACTCTTACTCTGTCACTCTTACTCTCTGTCACTCTTACTCTCTGTCACTCTTACTCTCTGTCACTCTTACTCTCTGTCACTCTTACTCTGTCACTCTTACTCTCTGTCACTCTTACTCTCTGTCACTCTTACTCTCTCACTCTTACTCTCTGTCACTCTTACTCTCTGTCACTCTTACTCTGTCACTCTTACTCTGTCACTCTTACTCTCTGTCACTCTTACTCTCTGTCACTCTTACTCTCTGTCACTCTTACTCTGTCACTCTTACTCTCTGTCACTCTTACTCTCTGTCACTCTTACTCTCTGTCACTCTTACTCTCTGTCACTCTTACTCTGTCATTCTTACTCACTCTCAGTCACCCTTACCCATTCATACTCACTCTCTCACTCTTACTCTCATACTCTTACTCTCAATTACTCTTACTCTCAATCACTCTTACTCCCAATCACTCCTACTCCCAATCACTCCTACTCTCAATCACTCCTACTCTCATTCTTACTCTTACTCTTACTCCCAATCACTCTTACTCTCAATCACTCTTATTCTCATTCTTACTCTCACTCTTACTCTTACTCCCAATCACTCTTACTCCCAATCACTCTTACTCTCAATCACTCTTACTCTCATTCACTCTTACTCTCAATCACTCTTACTCTCATTCTTACTCTTACTCACTCTTACTCTCAATCACTCTTATTCTCATTCTTACTCCTACTCCCAATCACTCTTACTCCCAATCACTCTTACTCTCAATCACTCTTACTCCCAATCACTCTTACTCTCAATCACTCTTACTCTCAATCACTCTTACTCTCAATCACTCTTAATCTCATTCTTACTCTTACTCACTCTTACTCTCAATCACTCTTATTCTCATTCTTACTCCTACTCCCAATCACTCTTACTCCCAATCACTCTTACTCTCAATCACTCTTACTCCCAATCACTCTTACTCTCAATCACTCTTACTCTCAATCACTTTTACTCTCAATCACTCTTACTCTCAATCACTCTTACTCTCACTAACTCTCAATCACTCTTACTCTCACTCTAACTCTCAATCACTCTTACGCACTATTACTCACTCTTTCTCTCAGTCATCCTTACTCACTCTCATACTCACTCTTACTCTGTCACTCTTACTCTCTGTCACTCTTACTCTCTGTCACTCTTACTCTCTGTCACTCTTACTCTCTGTCACTCTTACTCTCTGTCACTCTTTCTCTGTCACTCTTACTCTCTGTCACTCTTACTCTCACTCTTACTCTCTATCACTCTTACTCTGTCATTCATACTCTGTCACTCTTACTCTCAGTCACCCTTACCCATTCATACTCACTCTCTCACTCTTACTCTCATACTCTTACTCTCAATTACTCTTACTCTCAATCACTCTTACTCCCAATCACTCCTACTCCCAATCACTCCTACTCTCAATCACTCCTACTCTCATTCTTACTCTTACTCTTACTCCCAATCACTCTTACTCTCAATCACTCTTATTCTCATTCTTACTCTTACTCTCACTCTTACTCTTACTCCCAATCACTCTTACTCCTAATCACTCTTACTCGCAATCACTCTTACTCTCAATCACTCTTACTCTCAATCACTCTTACTCTCATTCTTACTCTTACTCACTCTTACTCTCAATCACTCTTATTCTCATTCTTACTCCTACTCTCACTCTAACTCCTACTCCCAATCACTCTTACTCCCAATCACTCTTACTCTCAATCACTCTTACTCCCAATCACTCTTACTCTCAATCACTCTTACTCTCAATCACTCTTACTCTCAATCACTCCTACTCTCAATCACTCTTACTCTCACTAACTCTCAATCACTCTTACTCTCACTCTAACTCTCATACTCACCCTTACTCTCAATCACTTTACTCTCACTCTTACTCATTCTGTCACCCTTACTCTCACTCTTACTCACTCTGGCACTCTTACTCTCAGTCACTCTTACTTATACTCACTCTTACTCACACTTACACACTCTCTGGCACTCTCACTCACCTTCAGTCACTCTTACTCACTCTTACCCACTCTCGCTCACTCTTACTCACTCTAGTTAATAAGAACACGCCAATATAAGACAACAAAACGTTTTCAGATTCTTTCTCACCACTTTCCAGCAACTTTTATAATTTATATAAATTATCTTAGGGAATAATACATAAATTATATATTTAAACATGATATTAGTGTTTAGTGGAATGCATAAGGAGTCAAATTGTGTTAAAAAGAGCGATTTTTAGAAAATTTGGAAAACTACTTTTTTCTGTTCATATTATAACTAAATGGATTTTAAAGGTTTCACTCAGCCAATATATATCATTCACAATTTATTAATGAATTTTACAAAAAAACACGATAAATTTTATATTTAAACATGTAAAAACTATTTGTTTTACATTTGGAAGAAAATAATTATAGAAAAACAATTTATAGTTAAACCTTTGTGTTTGGATTTTTTGAGTAAAAGTTTCTCAAAGGCTCTCCTGCACCATTCTCAATGCAAATCATTCCCACACCTATGGGAAGAGATAGGCGAACGTTGTGTAGATGATTTGTGTTTGCTGGGTATACCCTTTTAGACACTCAACCCACCAGGGTACTCGAACACTGGCCAACAAGGTGGCAGTTGCACACTGTATCCAATACACCATACTTCAAAGCTCTAAAGAGAGGTAGGAATTTTGGGGTATTTAAACAACCAGAACTCCAATCCTCTCCCAGGCAATGAGATAGTGTGGGACCCCGGGTGCTCTTTCATCGAGCCCTGTTATATGGGAAAACTCATTGCCAAATGCTTAATGCATAGACTACCCTGTTCCAGTACCTGAAGTTTATAACTTTTTAGACACTCAACCCACCAGGGGACTCGAACACTGGCCAACAAGGTGGCAGTTGCACGCTGTATGCTCTACACCATACTTCAAAGCCATAAAGAGAGGTAGGAATTCTTGGGTATTTAACCAACCAGAACTCCAATCCTCTACCAGGCAATGAGATAGTGTGGGACCCCGGGTGCTCTTTCATCGAGCCCTGTTATATGGGAAAACTCAGTGCCAAATGCTTAATGCACAGACTACCCTGTTCTAGTAGCTGAAGTTTATATCTTTTTTGACACTCAACCCACCAGGGGACTCGAACACTGGCCATCAAGGTGGCAGTTGCACGCTGTATCCACTACACCATACTTCAAAGCCATAAAGAGAGGTAAGAATTCTGGTGTATTTAACCAAACAGAACTTCAATCCTCTCCCAGGCAATGAGATAGTATGGGACCTCAAGTGCTCTTTCATCGAGCCCTGTTATATGGGAAAATTCAGTGCCAAATGCTTAATGCACAGACTACCCTGTTCCAGTAGCTGAAGTTTATAACATTTTAGACACTCAACCCACCAGGGGACTCGAACACTGGCCAACAAGGTGGCAGTTGCACGCTGTATCCAATACACCATACTTCAAAGCTATAAAGAGAGGTAGGAATTTTGGGGAATTTAACCAACCAGAACTCCAATCCTCTCCCAGGCAATGAGATAGTGTGGGACCCCGGGTGCTCTTTCATCGAGCCCTGTTACATGGGAAAACTCAGTGCCAAATGCTTAATGCACAGACTACCCTGTTCCAGTAGCTGAAGTTTATAACTTTTTAGACACTCAACCCACCAGGGGACTCGAACACTGGCCAACAAGGTGGCAGTTGCACGCTGTATCCACTACACTATACGTCAAAGCCATAAGGAGAGGTAGGAATTTTGGTGTATTTAACCAACCAGAACTCCAATCCTCTCCCAGGCAATGAGATAGTGTGGGACCCCGGGTGCTCTTTCATTGAGCCCTGTTATATGGGAAAACTCAGTGCCAAATGCTTAATGCACAGACTACCCTGTTCCATTAGCTGAAGTTTATAACTTTTTAGACACTCAACCCACCAGGGGACTCGAACACTGGCCAACAAGGTGGCAGTTGCACGCTGTATCCACTACACTATACTTCAAAGCCATAAAGAGTTGTAGGAATTTTGGGGTATTTAACTAACCAGAACTCCAATCCTCTACCAGGCAATGAGATAGTGTGGGACCCCGGGTGCTCTTTCATCGAGCCCTGTTATATGGGAAAATTCAGTGCCAAATGCTTAATGCACAGACTACCCTGTTCCAGTAGCTGACGTTTATAATTTTTTAGACACTCAACCCACCAGGGGACTCGAACACTGGCCAACAAGGTGGCAGTTGCACGCTGTATCCACTACACAATACTTCAAAGCCATAAAGAGAGGTAGGAATTCTGGGGTATTTAACTAACCAGAACTCCAATCCTCTCCCAGGCAATGAGATAGTGTGGGACCCCGGGTGCTCTTTCATCGAGCCCTGTTATATGGGAAAACTCAGTGCCAAATGCTTAATGCACAGACTACCCTGTTCCATTAGCTGAAGTTTATAACTTTTTAGACACTCAACCCACCAGGGGACTCGAACACTGGCCAACAAGGTGGCAGTTGCACGCTGTATCCACTACACAATACTTCAAAGCCATAAAGAGAGGTAGGAATTCTGGGGTATTTAACTAACCAGAACTCCAATCCTCTCCCAGGCAATGAGATAGTGTGGGACCCCGGGTGCTCTTTCATTGAGCCCTGTTATATGGGAAAACTCAGTGCCAAATGCTTAATGCACAGACTACCCTGTTCCATTAGCTGAAGTTTATAACTTTTTAGACACTCAACCCACCAGGGGACTCGAACACTGGCCAACAAGGTGGCAGTTGCACGCTGTATCCACTACACAATACTTCAAAGCCATAAAGAGAGGTAGGAATTCTGGGGTATTTAACTAACTAGAACTCCAATCCTCTCCCAGGCAATGAGATAGTGTGGGACCCCGGGTGCTCTTTCATCGAGCCCTGTTATATGGGAAAACTCATTGACAAATGCTTAATGCACAGACTACAATGTTCCATTAGCTGAAGTTTATAACTTTTTAGACACTCAACCCACCAGGGGACTCGAACACTGGCCAACAAGGTGGCAGTTGCACGCTGTATGCTCTACACCATACTTCAAAGCCATAAAGAGAGGTAAGAATTCTGGTGTATTTAACCAAACAGAACTTCAATCCTCTCCCAGGCAATGAGATAGTGTGGGACCTCAAGTGCTCTTTCATCGAGCCCTGTTATATGGGAAAATTCAGTGCCAAATGCTTAATGCACAGACTACCCTGTTCCAGTAGCTGAAGTTTATACCCTTTTAGACACTCAACCCACCAGGGGACTCGAACACTGGCCAACAAGGTGGCAGTTGCACGCTGTATCCAATACACCATACTTCAAAGCTATAAAGAGAGGTAAGAATTTTGGGGTATTTAACCAACCAGAACTCCAATCCTCTCCCAGGCAATGAGATAGTGTGGGACCCCAGGTGCTCTTTCATCGAGCCCTGTTACATGGGAAAACTCAGTGCCAAATGCTTAATGCACAGACTACAATTTTCCAGTAGCTGAAGTTTATAACTTTTTAGACACTCAACCCACCAGGGGACTCGAACACTGGCCAACAAGGTGGCAGTTGCACGCTGTATCCACTACACTATACGTCAAAGCCATAAAGAGAGGTAGGAATTCTGGTGTATTTAACCAACCAGAACTCCAATCCTCTCCCAGGCAATGAGATAGTGTGGGACCCCGGGTGCTCTTTCATTGAGCCCTGTTATATGGGAAAACTCAGTGTCAAATGCTTAATGCACAGACTACCCTGTTCCATTAGCTGAAGTTTATAACTTTTTAGACACTCAACCCACCAGGGGACTCGAACACTGGCCAACAAGATGGCAGTTGCACGCTGTATCCACTACACTATACTTCAAAGCAATAAAGAGTGGTAGGAATTTTGGGGTATTTAACTAACCAGAACTCCAATCCTCTACCAGGCAATGAGATAGTGTGGGACCCCGGGTGCTCTTTCATCGAGCCCTGTTATATGGGAAAATTCATTGCCAAATGCTTAATGCACAGACTGCCCTGTTCCAGTTGCTGAAGTTTATAACTTTTTAGACACTCAACCCACCAGGGGACTCGAACACTGGCCAACAAGGTGGCAGTTGCACACTGTATTCAATACACCATACTTCAAAGCTGTAAAGAGAGGTAGGAATTTTGGGGTATTTAACCAACCAGAACTCCAATCCTCTCCCAGGCAATGAGATAGTTTGGGACCCCGGGTGCTCTTTCATCGAGCCCTGTTACATGGGAAAACTTAGTGCCAAATGCTTAATGCACAGACTACCCTGTTCCAGTAGCTGAAGTTTATAACTTTTTAGACACTCAACCCACCAGGGGACTCGAACACTGGCCAACAAGGTGGCAGTTGCACGCTGTATGCTCTACACCATACTTCAAAGCCATAAAGAGAGGTAGGAATTCTGGTGTATTTAACCAACCAGAACTCCAATCCTCTCCCAGGCAATGAGATAGTGTGGGACCCCGGGTGCTCTTTCATTGAGCCCTGTTATATGGGAAAATTCATTGCCAAATGCTTAATGCACAGACTACCCTGTTCCAGTTGCTGAAGTTTATAACTTTTTAGACACTCAACCCACCAGGGGACTCGAACACTGGCCAACAAGGTGGCAGTTGCACGCTGTATCCAATACACCATACTTCAAAGCTATAAAGAGAGGTAGGAATTTTGGGGTATTTAACCAACCAGAACTCCAATCCTCTCCCAGGCAATGAGATAGTTTGGGACCCCGGGTGCTCTTTCATCGAGCCCTGTTACATGGGAAAACTCAGTGCCAAATGCTTAATGCACAGACTACCCTGTTCCAGTAGCTGAAGTTTATAACTTTTTAGACACTCAACCCACCAGGGGACTCGAACACTGGCCAACAAGGTGGCAGTTGCACGCTGTATCCACTACACAATACTTCAAAGCCATAAAGAGAGGTAGGAATTCTGGGGTATTTAACCAAACAGAACTCCAATCTTCTCCCAGGTAATGAGATAGTGTGGGACCCCGGGTGCTCTTTCATCGAGCCCTGTTATATGGGAAAACTCAGTGCCAAATGCTTAATGCACAGACTACCCTGTACTAGTAGCTGAAGTTTATATCTTTTTTGACACTCAACCCACCAGGGGACTCGAACACTGGCCATCAAGGTGGCAGTTGCACGCTGTATCCACTACACCATACTTCAAAGCCATAAAGAGAGGTAAGAATTCTGGTGTATTTAACCAAACAGAACTTCAATCCTCTCCCAGGCAATGAGATAGTGTGGGACCTCAAGTGCTCTTTCATCGAGCCCTGTTATATGGGAAAATTCAGTGCCAAATGCTTAATGCACAGACTACCCTGTTCCAGTAGCTGAAGTTTATACCCTTTTAGACATTCAACCCACCAGGGGACTCGAACACTGGCCAACAAGGTGGCAGTTGCACGCTGTATCCAATACACCATACTTCAAAGCTATAAAGAGAGGTAAGAATTTTGGGGTATTTAACCAACCAGAACTCCAATCCTCTCCCAGGCAATGAGATAGTGTGGGACCCCAGGTGCTCTTTCATCGAGCCCTGTTACATGGGAAAACTCAGTGCCAAATGCTTAATGCACAGACTACAATTTTCCAGTAGCTGAAGTATATAACTTTTTAGACACTCAACCCACCAGGGGACTCGAACACTGGCCAACAAGGTGGCAGTTGCACGCTTTATCCACTACACAATACTTCAAAGCCATAAAGAGAGGTAGGAATTCTGGGGTATTTAACTAACCAGAACTACAATCCTCTCCCAGGCAATGAGATAGTGTGGGACCCCGGGTGCTCTTTCATTGAGCCCTGTTATATGGGAAAACTCAGTGCCAAATGCTTAATGCACAGACTACCCTGTTCCATTAGCTGAAGTTTATAACTTTTTAGACACTCAACCCACCAGGGGACTCGAACACTGGCCAACAAGGTGGCAGTTGCACGCTGTATCCACTACACAATACTTCAAAGCCATAAAGAGAGGTAGGAATTCTGGGGTATTTAACTAACCAGAACTCCAATCCTCTCCCAGGCAATGAGATAGTGTGGGACCCCGGGTGCTCTTTCATCGAGCCCTGTTATATGGGAAAACTCATTGACAAATGCTTAATGCACAGACTACAATGTTCCATTAGCTGAAGTTTATAACTTTTTAGACACACAACCCACCAGGGGACTCGAACACTGGCCAACAAGGTGGCAGTTGCACGCTGTATGCTCTACACCATACTTCAAAGCCATAAAGAGAGGTAGGAATTCTGGGGTATTTAACCAAACAGAACTCCAATCCTCTCCCAGGCAATGAGATATTGTGGGACCCCGGGTGCTCTTTCATCGAGCCCTGTTATATGGGAAAACTCAGTGCCAAATGCTTAATGCACAGACTACCCTGTTCTAGTAGCTGAAGTTTATATCTTTTTTGACACTCAACCCACCAGGGGACTCGAACACTGGCCATCAAGGTGGCAGTTGGACGCTGTATCCACTACACCATACTTCAAAGCCATAAAGAGAGGTAAGAATTCTGGTGTATTTAACCAAACAGAACTTCAATCCTCTCCCAGGCAATGAGATAGTGTGGGACCTCAAGTGCTCTTTCATCGAGCCCTGTTATATGGGAAAATTCAGTGCCAAATGCTTAATGCACAGACTACCCTGTTCCAGTAGCTGAAGTTTATACCCTTTTAGACACTCAACCCACCAGGGGACTCGAACACTGGCCAACAAGGTGGCAGTTGCACGCTGTATCCAATACACCATACTTCAAAGCTATAAAGAGAGGTAAGAATTCTGGTGTATTTAACCAACCAGAACTCCAATCCTCTCCCAGGCAATGAGATAGTGTGGGACCCTGGGTGCTCTTTCATTGAGCCCTGTTATATGGGAAAACTCAGTGTCAAATGCTTAATGCACAGACTACCCTGTTCCATTAGCTGAAGTTTATAACTTTTTAGACACTCAACCCACCAGGGGACTCGAACACTGGCCAACAAGGTGGCAGTTGCACGCTGTATCCACTACACTATACTTCAAAGCCATAATGAGTGGTAAGAATTTTGGGGTATTTAACTAACCAGAACTCCAATCCTCTACCAGGCAATGAGATAGTGTGGGACCCCGGGTGATCTTTCATCGAGCCCTGTTATATGGGAAAATTCATTGCCAAATGCTTAATGCACAGACTACCCTGTTCCAGTTGCTGAAGTTTATTACTTTTTAGACACTCAACCCACCAGGGGACTCGAACACTGGCCAACAAGGTGGCAGTTGCACGCTGTATCCAATACACCATACTTCAAAGCTATAAAGAGAGGTAGGAGTTTTGGGGTATTTAACTAACCAGAACTCCAATCCTCTACCAGGCAATGAGATAGTGTGGGACACCGGGTGCTCTTTCATCGAGCCCTGTTATATGGGAAAATTCAGTGCCAAATGCTTAATGCACAGACTACCCTGTTCCAGTAGCTGACGTTTATAACTTTTTAGACACTCAACCCACCAGGGGACTCGAACACTGGCCAACAAGGTGGCAGTTGCACGCTGTATCCAATACACCATACTTCAAAGCTATAAAGAGAGGTAGGAATTTTGGGGTATTTAACCAACCAGAATTCCAATCCTCTCCCAGGCAATGAGATAGTGTGGGACCCCGGGTGCTCTTTCATCGAGCCCTGTTACAGGGGAAAACTCAGTGCCAAATGCTTAATGCACAGACTACCCTGTTCCAGTAGCTGAAGTTTATAACTTTTTAGACACTCAACCCACCAGGGGACTCGAACACTGGCCAACAAGGTGGCAGTTGCACGCTGTATCCAATACACCATACGTCAAAGCCATAAAGAGAGGTAGGAATTCTGGTGTATTTAACCAACCAGAACTCCAATCCTCTCCCAGGCAATGAGATAGTGTGGGACCTCAAGTGCTGTTTCATCGAGCCCTGTTATATGGGAAAATTCAGTGCCAAATGCTTAATGCACAGACTACCCTGTTCCAGTAGCTGAAGTTTATAACTTTTTAGACACTCAACCCACCAGGGGACTCGAACACTGGCCAACAAGGTGGCAGTTGCACGCTGTATCCACTACACAATACTTCAATGCCATAAAGACAGGTAGGAATTCTGGGGTATTTAACTAACCAGAACTCCAATCCTCTCCCAGGCAATGGGATAGTGTGGGACCCCGGGTGCTCTTTCATCGAGCCCTGTTATATGGGAAAACTCATTGCCAAATGCTTAATGCACAGACTACCCTGTTCCAGTAGCTGAAGTTTATAACTTTTTAGACACTCAACCCACCAGGGGACTCGATCACTGGCCAACAAGGTGGCAGTTGCACGCTGTATGCTCTACACCATACTTCAAAGCCATAAAGAGAGGTAGGAATTCTGGGGTATTTAACCAAACAGAACTCCAATCCTCTCCCAGGCAATGAGATAGTGTGGGACCCCGGGTGCTCTTTCATTGAGCGCTGTTATATGGGAAAACTCAGTGCCAAATGCTTAATGCACAGACTACCCTGTTCCATTAGCTGAAGTTTATAACTTTTTAGACACTCAAACCACCAGGGGACTCGAACACTGGCCAACAAGGTGGCAGTTGCACGCTGTATCCACTACACTATACTTCAATGCCATAAAGAGAGGTAGGAATTCTGGGGTATTTAACTAACCAGAACTCCAATCCTCTCCCAGGCAATGAGATAGTGTGGGACCCCGAGTGCTCTTTCATCGAGCCCTGTTATATGGGAAAATTCAGTGCCAAATGCTTAATGCACAGACTACCCTGTTCCAGTAGCTGAAGTTTATAACTTTTTAGACACTCAACCCACCAGGGGACTCGAACACTAGCCAACAAGGTGGCAGTTGCACGCTGTATGCTCTACACCATACTTCAAAGCCATAAAGAGAGGTAGGAGTTCTGGGGTATTTAACCAAACAGAACTCCAATCCTCTCCCAGGCAATGAGATAGTGTGGGACCCCGGGTGCTCTTTCATTGAGCGCTGTTATATGGGAAAACTCAGTGCCAAATGCTTAATGCACAGACTACCCTGTTCCAGTAGCTGTAGTTTATAACTTTTTAGACACTCAACCCACCAGGGGACTCGAACACTGGCCAACAAGGTGGCAGTTGCACGCTGTATCCACTACACTATACTTGAAAGCCATAAAGAGAGGTAGGAATTCTGGGGTATTTAACCAACTAGAACTCCAATCCTCTCCCAGGCAATGAGATAGTGTGGGACCCTGGGTGTTCTTTCATTGAGCCCTGTTATATGGGAAAACTCAGTGCCAAATGCTTAATGCACAGACTACCCTGTTCCAGTAGCTGAAGTTTATAACTTTTTAGACACTCAACCCACCAGGGGACTCGAACACTGGCCAACAAGGTGGCAGTTGCACGCTGTATGCTCTACACCATACTTCAAAGCCATAAAGAGTGGTAGGAATTCTGGTGTATTTAACCAACCAGAACTCCAATCCTCTTCCAGGCAATGAGATAGTGTGGGACCCTGGGTGCTCTTTCATTGAGCCCTGTTATATAGGAAAACTCAGTGTCAAATGCTTAATGCACAGACTACCCTGTTCCATTAGCTGAAGTTTATAACTTTTTAGACACTCAACCCACCAGGGGACTCAAACACTGGCCAACAAGGTGGCAGTTGCACGCTGTATCCACTACACTATACTTCAAAGCCATAAAGAGTGGTAAGAATTTTGGGGTATTTAACTAACCAGAACTCCAATCCTCACCAGGCAATGAGATAGTGTGGGACACCGGGTGCTCTTTCATCGAGCCCTGTTATATGGGAAAATTCAGTGCCAAATGCTTAATGCACAGACTACCCTGTTCCAGTAGCTGACGTTTATAACTTTTTAGACACTCAACCCACCAGGGGACTCGAACACTGGCCAACAAGGTGGCAGTTGCACGCTGTATCCAATACACCATACTTCAAAGCTATAAAGAGAGGTAGGAATTTTGGGGTATTTAACCAACCAGAATTCCAATCCTCTCCCAGGCAATGAGATAGTGTGGGACCCCGGGTGCTCTTTCATCGAGCCCTGTTACAGGGGAAAACTCAGTGCCAAATGCTTAATGCACAGACTACCCTGTTCCAGTAGCTGAAGTTTATAACTTTTTAGACACTCAACCCACCAGGGGACTCGAACACTGGCCAACAAGGTGGCAGTTGCACGCTGTATCCAATACACCATACGTCAAAGCCATAAAGAGAGGTAGGAATTCTGGTGTATTTAACCAACCAGAACTCCAATCCTCTCCCAGGCAATGAGATAGTGTGGGACCTCAAGTGCTGTTTCATCGAGCCCTGTTATATGGGAAAATTCAGTGCCAAATGCTTAATGCACAGACTACCCTGTTCCAGTAGCTGAAGTTTATAACTTTTTAGACACTCAACCCACCAGGGGACTCGAACACTGGCCAACAAGGTGGCAGTTGCACGCTGTATCCACTACACAATACTTCAATGCCATAAAGACAGGTAGGAATTCTGGGGTATTTAACTAACCAGAACTCCAATCCTCTCCCAGGCAATGGGATAGTGTGGGACCCCGGGTGCTCTTTCATCGAGCCCTGTTATATGGGAAAACTCATTGCCAAATGCTTAATGCACAGACTACCCTGTTCCAGTAGCTGAAGTTTATAACTTTTTAGACACTCAACCCACCAGGGGACTCGATCACTGGCCAACAAGGTGGCAGTTGCACGCTGTATGCTCTACACCATACTTCAAAGCCATAAAGAGAGGTAGGAATTCTGGGGTATTTAACCAAACAGAACTCCAATCCTCTCCCAGGCAATGAGATAGTGTGGGACCCCGGGTGCTCTTTCATTGAGCGCTGTTATATGGGAAAACTCAGTGCCAAATGCTTAATGCACAGACTACCCTGTTCCATTAGCTGAAGTTTATAACTTTTTAGACACTCAAACCACCAGGGGACTCGAACACTGGCCAACAAGGTGGCAGTTGCACGCTGTATCCACTACACTATACTTCAATGCCATAAAGAGAGGTAGGAATTCTGGGGTATTTAACTAACCAGAACTCCAATCCTCTCCCAGGCAATGAGATAGTGTGGGACCCCGAGTGCTCTTTCATCGAGCCCTGTTATATGGGAAAATTCAGTGCCAAATGCTTAATGCACAGACTACCCTGTTCCAGTAGCTGAAGTTTATAACTTTTTAGACACTCAACCCACCAGGGGACTCGAACACTAGCCAACAAGGTGGCAGTTGCACGCTGTATGCTCTACACCATACTTCAAAGCCATAAAGAGAGGTAGGAGTTCTGGGGTATTTAACCAAACAGAACTCCAATCCTCTCCCAGGCAATGAGATAGTGTGGGACCCCGGGTGCTCTTTCATTGAGCGCTGTTATATGGGAAAACTCAGTGCCAAATGCTTAATGCACAGACTACCCTGTTCCAGTAGCTGTAGTTTATAACTTTTTAGACACTCAACCCACCAGGGGACTCGAACACTGGCCAACAAGGTGGCAGTTGCACGCTGTATCCACTACACTATACTTGAAAGCCATAAAGAGAGGTAGGAATTCTGGGGTATTTAACCAACTAGAACTCCAATCCTCTCCCAGGCAATGAGATAGTGTGGGACCCTGGGTGTTCTTTCATTGAGCCCTGTTATATGGGAAAACTCAGTGCCAAATGCTTAATGCACAGACTACCCTGTTCCAGTAGCTGAAGTTTATAACTTTTTAGACACTCAACCCACCAGGGGACTCGAACACTGGCCAACAAGGTGGCAGTTGCACGCTGTATGCTCTACACCATACTTCAAAGCCATAAAGAGTGGTAGGAATTCTGGTGTATTTAACCAACCAGAACTCCAATCCTCTTCCAGGCAATGAGATAGTGTGGGACCCTGGGTGCTCTTTCATTGAGCCCTGTTATATAGGAAAACTCAGTGTCAAATGCTTAATGCACAGACTACCCTGTTCCATTAGCTGAAGTTTATAACTTTTTAGACACTCAACCCACCAGGGGACTCAAACACTGGCCAACAAGGTGGCAGTTGCACGCTGTATCCACTACACTATACTTCAAAGCCATAAAGAGTGGTAAGAATTTTGGGGTATTTAACTAACCAGAACTCCAATCCTCACCAGGCAATGAGATAGTGTGGGACCCCGGGTGATCTTTCATCGAGCCCTGTTATATGGGAAAATTCATTGCCAAATGCTTAATGCACAGACTACCCTGTTCCAGTTGCTGAAGTTTATAACTTTTTAGACACTCAACCCACCAGGGGACTCGAACACTGGCCAACAAGGTGGCAGTTGCACGCTGTATCCAATACACCATACTTCAAAGCTATAAAGAGAGGTAGGAATTTTGGGGTATTTAACTAACCAGAACTCCAATCTTCTACCAGGCAATGAGATAGTGTGGGACCCTGGGTGCTCTTTCATCGAGCCCTGTTATATGGGAAAACTCAGTGCCAAATGCTTAATGCACAGACTACCCTGTTCCAGTAGCTGACGTTTATAACTTTTTAGACACTCAACCCACCAGGGGACTCGAACACTGGCCAACAAGGTGGCAGTTGCACGCTGTATCCAATACACCATACTACAAAGCTATAAAGAGAGGTAGGAATTTTGGGGTATTTAACCAACCAGAACTCCAATCCTCTCCCAGGCAATGAGATAGTGTTGGACCCCGGGTGCTCTTTCATTGAGCCCTGTTATATGGGAAAACTCAGTGCCAAATGCTTAATGCACAGACTACCCTGTTCCATTAGCTGAAGTTTATAACTTTTTAGACACTCAACCCACCAGGGGACTCGAACACTGGCCAACAAGGTGGCAGTTGCACGCTGTATCCACTACACAATACTTCAAAGCCATAAAGTGAGGTAGGAATTCTGGGTTATTTAACTAACCAGAACTCCAATCCTCTCCCAGGCAATGAGATAGTGTGGGACCCCGGGTGCTCTTTAATCGAGCCCTGTTATATGGGAAAACTCATTGCCAAATGCTTAATGCACAGACTACCCTGTTCCAGTAGCTGAAGTTTATAACTTTTTAGACACTCAACCCACCAGGGGACTCGAACACTGGCCAACAAGGTGGCAGTTGCTCGCTGTATGCTCTACACCATACTTCAAAGCCATAAAGAGAGGTAGGAATTCTGGGGTATTTAACCAAACAGAACTCCAATCCTCTCCCAGGCAATGAGATAGTGTGGGACCCCGAGTGCTCTTTCATCGAGCCCTGTTATATGGGAAAATTCAGTGCCAAATGCTTAATGCACAGACTACCCTGTTCCAGTAGCTAAAGTTTATAACTTTTTAGACACTCAACCCACCAGGGGACTCGAACACTGGCCAACAAGGTGGCAGTTGCACGCTGTATGCTCTACACCATACTTCAAAGCCATAAAGAGAGGTAGGAGTTCTGGGGTATTTAACCAAACAGAACTCCAATCCTCTCCCAGGCAATGAGATAGTGTGGGACCCCGGGTGCTCTTTCATTGAGCGCTGTTATATGGGAAAACTCAGTGCCAAATGCTTAATGCACAGACTACCCTGTTCCATTAGCTGAAGTTTATAACTTTTAAGACACTCAACCCACCAGGGGACTTGAACACTGTCCAACAAGGTGGCAGTTGCACGCTATATCCACTACACTATTCGTCAAAGCCATAAAGAGAGGTAGGAATTCTGGTGTATTTAACCAACCAGAACTCCAATCCTCTCCCAGGTAATGAGATAGTGTGGGACCCCAGGTGCTCTTTCATTGAGCCCTGGTATATGGGAAAACTCAGTGCCAAATGCTTAATGCACAGACTACCCTGTTTCATTAGATGAAGTTTATAACTTTTTAGACACTCAACCCACCAGGGGACTCGAACACTGGCCAACAAGGTGGCAGTTGCACGCTGTATCCACTACACTATACGTCAAAGACATAAAGAGAGGTAGGAATTCTGGGGTATTTAACCAAACAGAACTCCAATCCTCTCCCAGGCAATGAGATAGTGTGGGACCCCGGGTGCTCTTTCATCGAGCCCTGTTATATAGGAAAACTCAGTGCCAAATGCCCAATGCACAGACTACCCTGTTCTAGTAGCTGAAGTATATATCGTTTTTGACACTCAACCCACCAGGGGACTCGAACACTGGCCATCAAGGTGGCAGTTGCACGCTGTATCCACTACACCATAAATCAAACCATAAAGAGAGGTAAGAATTCTGGTGTATTTAACCAAACAGAACTTCAATCCTCTCCCAGGCAATGAGATAGTGTGGGACCTCAAGTGCTGTTTCATCGAGCCCTGTTATATGGGAAAATTCAGTGCCAAATGCTTAATGCACAGACTACCCTGTTCCAGTTGCTGAAGTTTATAACTTTTTAGACACTCAACCCACCAGGGGACTCGATCACTGGCCAACAAGGTGGCAGTTGCACGCTGTATGCTCTACACCATACTTCAAAGCCATAAAGAGAGGTAGGAATTCTGGGGTATTTAACCAAACAGAACTCCAATCCTCTCCCAGGCAATGAGATAGTGTGGGACCCCGGGTGCTCTTTCATTGAGCGCTGTTATATGGGAAAACTCAGTGCCAAATGCTTAATGCACAGACTACCCTGTTCCATTAGCTGAAGTTTATAACTTTTTAGACACTCAAACCACCAGGGGACTCGAACACTGGCCAACAAGGTGGCAGTTGCACGCTGTATCCACTACACTATACTTCAAAGCCATAAAGAGAGGTAGGAATTCTGGGGTATTTAACTAACCAGAACTCCA
Source organism: Procambarus clarkii (assembly GCF_040958095.1). Lineage (NCBI taxonomy): Eukaryota > Metazoa > Arthropoda > Malacostraca > Decapoda > Cambaridae > Procambarus > Procambarus clarkii. The sequence goes on along the minus strand of NW_027190268.1, from coordinate 8,395 downwards.
ATCCTCTCCCAGGCAATGAGATAGTGTGGGACCCCGAGTGCTCTTTCATCGAGCCCTGTTATATGGGAAAATTCAGTGCCAAATGCTTAATGCACAGACTACCCTGTTCCAGTAGCTGAAGTTTATAACTTTTTAGACACTCAACCCACCAGGGGACTCGAACACTAGCCAACAAGGTGGCAGTTGCATGCTGTATGCTCTACACCATACTTCAAAGCCATAAAGAGAGGTAGGAGTTCTGGGGTATTTAACCAAACAGAACTCCAATCCTCTCCCAGGCAATGAGATAGTGTGGGACCCCGGGTGCTCTTTCATTGAGCGCTGTTATATGGGAAAACTCAGTGCCAAATGCTTAATGCACAGACTACCCTGTTCCAGTAGCTGAAGTTTATAACTTTTTAGACACTCAACCCACCAGGGGACTTGAACACTGGCCAACAAGGTGGCAGTTGCACGCTGTATCCACTACACTATACGTCAAAGCCATAAAGAGAGGTAGGAATTCTGGTGTATTTAACCAACCAGAACTCCAATCCTCTACCAGGTAATGAGATAGTGTGGGACCCCGGGTGCTCTTTCATTGAGCCCTGGTATATGGGAAAACTCAGTGCCAAATGCTTAATGCACAGACTACCCTGTTCCATTAGATGAAGTTTATAACTTTTTAGACACTCAACCCACCAGGGGACTCGAACACTGGCCAACAAGGTGGCAGTTGCACGCTGTATCCACTACACTATACGTCAAAGCCATAAAGAGAGGTAGGAATTCTGGGGTATTTAACCAACCAGAACTCCAATCCTCTCCCAGGTAATGAGATAGTGTGGGACCTCGGGTGCTCTTTATTCGAGCCCTGTTATATGGGAAAATTCAGTGCCAAATGCTTAATGCACAGACTACCCTGTTCCAGTAGCTGAAGTTTATATCTTTTTAGACACTCAACCCACCAGGGGACTCGAACACTGGCCAACAAGGTGGCAGTTGCACGCTGTATCCAATACACCATACTTCAAAGCCATAAAGAGAGGTAGGAATTTTGGGGTATTTAACCAACCAGAACTCCAATCCTCTCCCAGGCAATGAGATAGTGTGGGACCCCGGGTGCTCTTTCATCAAGCCCTGTTATATGGGAAAACTCAGTGCCAAATGCTTAATGCACAGACTACTCTATTCCAGTAGCTGAAGTTTATAACTTTTTAGACACTCAACCCACCAGAGGACTCGAACACTGGCCAACAAGGTGGCAGCTGCATGCTGTATCCACTACACCATACTTCAAAGCCATAAAGAGAGGTAGGAATTCTGGGGTATTTAACCAACCAGAACTCCTATCCTCTCCCAGGCAATGAGATAGTGTGGAACCCCGGGTGCTTTTTCATCGAGCTCTGTTATATGGGAAAACTCAGTGCCAAATGCACAGACTACCCTGTTCCAGTAGCTGAAGTTTATAACTTTTTAGACACTCGACCCACCAGGGGACTCGAACACTGGCCAACAAATTGGCAGTTGCACGCTGTATCCACTACACTATACATCAAAGCCATAAAGAGAGGTAGGAATTCTGGGGTATTTAACCAACCAGAACTCCAATCATCTCCCAGGCAATGAGATAGTGTGGGACCTCGGGTGCTCTTTCATCGAGCCCTGTTATATGGGAAAACTCAGTGCCAAATGCTTAATGCACAGACTACCCTGTTCCATTAGCTGAAGTTTATAACTTTTTAGACACTCAACCCACCAGGGGACTCGAACACTGGCCAACAAGGTGGCAGTTGCACGCTGTATGCTCTACACCATACTTCAAAGCCATAAAGAGAGGTAGGAATTCTGGGGTATTTAACCAAACAGAACTCCAATCCTCTCCCAGGCAATGAGATAGTGTGGAACCCCGGGTGCTCTTTCATTGAGCGCTGTTATATGGGAAAACTCTGTGCCAAATGCTTAATGCACAGACTACCCTGTTCCATTAGCTGAAGTTTATAACTTTTTAGACACTCAACCCACCAGGGGACTCGAACACTGGCCAACAAGGTGGCAGTTGCACGCTGTATCCAGTACACCATACTTCAAAGCTATAAAGAGAGGTAGAAATTTTGGGGTATTTAACCAACCAGAACTCCAATCCTTTCCCAGGCAATGAGATAGTGTGGGACCCCGGGTGCTCTTTCATCGAGCCCTGTTACATGGGAAAACTCAGTGCCAAATGCTTAATGCACAGACTACCCTGTTCCAGTAGCTGAAGTTTATAACTTTTTAGACACTCAACCCACCAGGGGACTCGAACACTGGCCAACAAGTTGGCAGTTGAAAGCTGTATCCAATACACCATACTTCAAAGCCATAAAGAGAGGTAGGAATTTTGGGGTATTTAACCAACCAGAACTCCAATCCTCTCCCAGGCAATGAGATAGTGTGGGACCCCGGGTGCTCTTTCATCGAGCCCTGTTATATGGGAAAACTCATTGACAAATGCTTAATGCACAGACTACCCTGTTCCAGTAGCTGAAGTTTATTACTTTTTAGACACTCAACCTACCAGGGGACTCGAACACTGGCCAACAAGGTGGCAGTTGCATGCTGTATCCCATACACTATACGTCAAAGCCATAAAGAGATGTAGGAATTCTGGGGTATTTAACCAACCAGAACTCCAATCCTCTCCCAGGCAATGAGATAGTGTGGGACCCCGGGTGCTCTTTCATCGAGCCCTGTTATATAGGAAAACTCAGTGCCAAATGCTTAATGCACAGACTACCCTGTTCCAGTAGCTGAAGTTTATAACTTTTTAGACACTCAACCCACAAGGGGACTCGAACACTGGCCAACAAGGTGGCAGTTGCATGCTGTATCCACTACACCATACTTCAAAGCTATAAAGAGAGGTAGGAATTCTGGGGTATTTAACCAACCAGAACTCCAATCCTCTCCCAGGCAATGAGATAGTGTGGGACCCCAGGTGCTCTTTCATCGAGCCCTCTTATTTGGGAAAACTCAGTGCCAAATGCTTAATGCACAGACTACCCTGTTCCAGTAGCTGAAGTATATTTCTTTTTAGACACTCAACCCACCAGGGGACTCGAACACTGGCCAACAAGGTGGCAGTTGCACGCTGTATCCAGTACACCATACTTCATAGCTATTAAGAGAGGTAGGAATTTTGGGGTATTTAACCAACCAAAACTCCAATCCTCTCCCAGGCAATGAGATAGTGTGGGACCCCGGGTGCTCTTTCATCGAGCCCTGTTACATGGGAAAACTCAGTGCCAAATGCTTAATGCACAGACTACCCTGTTCCAGTAGCTGAAGTTTATAACTTTTTAGACACTCAACCCACCAGGGGACTTGAACACTGGCCAACAAGGTGGCAGTTGCACGCTGTATCCACTACACTATACGTCAAAGCCATAAAGAGAGGAAGGAATTCTGGTGTATTTAACCAACCAGAACTCCAATCCTCTCCCAGGCAATGAGATAGTGTGGGACCCCGGGTGCTCTTTCATTGAGCCCTGTTATATGGGAAAACTCAGTGCCAAATGCTTAATGCACAGACTACCCTGTTCCATTAGATGAAGTTTATAACTTTTTAGACACTCAACCCACCAGGGGACTTGAACACTGGCCAACAAGGTGGCAGTTGCACGCTGTATCCACTACACTATACTTCAAAGCCATAAAGAGAGGTAGGAATTCTGGGGTATTTAACCAACCAGAACTCCAATCCTCTCCCAGGCAATGAGATAGTGTTGGACCCCGGGTGTTCTTTCATCGAGCCCTCTTATTTGGGAAAACTCAGTGCCAAATGCTTAATGCACAGACTACCCTGTTCTAGAAGCTGAACTTTATAACTTTTTAGACAATCAACCCTCCAGGGGACTCGAACACTGGCCAACAAGGTGGCAGTTGCATGCTGTATCCACTACGCCATACTTCAAAGCCATAAAGAGAGGTAGGAATTCTGGGGTATTTAAACAACCAGAACTCCAGTTCTCTCCAAGGCAATGAGATAGATTGGGACCCCGGGTGCTCTTTCATCAAGCCCTGTTATATGGGAAAACTCAGTGCCAAATGCTTAATGCACAGACTACTCTGTTCCAGTAGCTGAAGTTTATAACTTTTTAGACACTCAACCCACCAGAGGACTCGAACACTGGCCAACAAGGTGGCAGTTGCATGCTGTATCCACTACACCATACTTCAAAGCCATAAAGAGAGGTAGGAATTCTGGGGTATTTAACCAACCAGAACTCCTATCCTCTCCCAGGCAATGAGATAGTGTGGGACCCCGGGTGCTCTTTCATCGAGCTCTGTTATATGGGAAAACTCAGTGCCAAATGCACAGACTACCCTGTTCCAGTAGCTGAAGTTTATAACTTTTTAGACACTCGACCCACCAGGGGACTCGAACACTGGCCAACAAATTGGCAGTTTTACGCTGTATCCACTACACTATACATCAAAGCCATAAAGAGAGGTAGGAATTCTGGGGTATTTAACCAACCAGAACTCCAATCATCTCCCAGGCAATGAGATAGTGTGGGACCCCGGGTGCTCTTTCATCGAGCCCTGTTATATGGGAAAATTCAGTGCCAAATGCTTAATGCACAGACTACCCTGTTCCAGTAGGTGAAGTTTATAACTTTTTAGACACTCAACCCACCAGGGGACTCGAACACTGGCCAACAACGTGGCAGTTGCACGCTGTATCCAATACACCATACTTCAAAGCCATAAAGAGAGGTAGGAATTCTGGGGTATTTAACCAACTAGAACTCCAATCCTCTCCCAGGCAATGAGATAGTGTGGGACCCCGGGTGCTCTTTCATCGAGCCCTGTTATATGGGAAAACTCAGTGCCAAATGCTTAATGCACAGACTACCCTGTTCTAGTAGCTGAAGTTTATAACTTTTTAGACACTCAACCCACCAAGGGACTCGAACACTGGCCATCAAGGTGGCAGTTGCACGCTGTATCCACTACACCATACTTCAAAGCCATAAAGAGAGGTAAGAATTCTGGTGTATTTAACCAAGTAGAACTCCAATCCTCTCCCAGGCAATGAGATTAGTGTGGGACCTCGGGTGCTCTTTTATCGAGCCCTGTTATATGGGAAAATTCAGTGCCAAATGCTTAATGCACAGACTACCCTGTTCCAGTAGCTGAAGTTTATAACTTTTTAGACACTCAACCCACCAGGGGACTCGAACACTGGCCAACAATGTGGCAGTTGCATGCTGTATCCACTACACCATACTTCAAAGCCATAAAGAGAGGTATGAATTCTGGGGTTTTTAACCAACCAGAACTCCAATCATCTCCCAGGCAATGAGATAGTGTGGGACCCCGGGTGCTCTTTCATCGAGCTCTGTTATATGGGAAAACTCAGTGCCAAATGCACAGACTACCCTGTTCCAGTAGCTGAAGTTTATAACTTTTTAGACACTCAACCCACCAGGGGACTCGAACACTGGCCAACAACGTGGCAGTTGCACGCTGTATCCAATACACCATACTTCAAAGCCATAAAGAGAGGTAGGAATTCTGGGGTATTTAACCAACTAGAACTCCAATCCTCTCCCAGGCAATGAGATAGTGTGGGACCCCGGGTGCTCTTTCATCGAGCCCTGTTATATGGGAAAATTCAGTGCCAAATGCTTAATGCACAGACTACCCTGTTCCAGTAGCTGAAGTTTATAACTTTTTAGACACTCAACCCACCAGGGGACTCAAACACTGGCCAACAAGGTGGCAGTTGCACGCTGTATGCTCTACACCATACTTCAAAGCCATAAAGAGAGGTAGGAATTCTGGGGAATTTAACCAAACAGAACTCCAATCTTCTCCCAGGCAATGAGATAGTGTGGGACCCCGGTGCTCTTTCATCGAGCCCTGTTACATGGGAAAACTCAGTGCCAAATGCTTAATGCACAGACTACCCTGTTCCAGTAGCTGAAGTTTATAACTTTTTAGACACTCAACCCACCAGGGGACTCGAACACTGGCCAACAAGGTGGCAGTTGCACGCTGTATCCACTACACTATACGTCAAAGCCATAAAGAGAGGTAGGAATTCTGGTGTATTTAACCAACCAGAACTCCAATCCTCTCCCAGGCAATGAGATAGTGTGGGACCCCGGGTGCTCTTTCATTGAGCCCTGTTATATGGGAAAACTCAGTGCCAAATGCTTAATGCACAGACTACCCTGTTCCATTAGCTGAAGTTTATAACTTTTTAGACTCTCAACCCACCAGGGGACTCGAACACTGGCCAACAAGGTGGCAGTTGCACGCTGTATCCACTACACTATACGTCAAAGCCATAAAGAGAGGTAGGAATTCTGAGGTATTTAACCAACCAGAACTCCAATCCTCTCCCAGGTAATGAGATAGTGTGGGACCTCGGGTGCTCTTTCATCGAGCCCTCTTATTTGGGAAAACTCAGTGCCAAATGCTTAATGCACAGACTACCCTGTTCCAGTAGCTGAAGTTTATAACTTTTTAGACACTCAACCCACCAGGGGACTCGAACACTGGCCAACAAGGTGGCAGTTGCACGCTGTATGCTCTACACCATACTTCAAAGCCATAAAGAGAGGTAGGAATTCTGGTGTATTTAACCAACCAGAACTCCAATCCTCTCCCAGGCAATGAGATAGTGTGGGACCCCGGGTGCTCTTTCATTGGGCCCTGTTATATGGGAAAACTCAGTGCCAAATGCTTAATGCACAGACTACCCTGTTCCATTAGATGAAGTTTATAACTTTTTAGACACTCAACCCACCAGGGGACTCGAACACTGGCCAACAAGGTGGCAGTTGCATGCTGTATCCCATACACTATACGTCAAAGCCATAAAGAGATGTAGGAATTCTGGGGTATTTAACCAACCAGAACTCCAATCCTCTCCCAGGCAATGAGATAGTGTGGGACCCCGGGTGCTCTTTCATCGAGCCCTGTTATATAGGAAAACTCAGTGCCAAATGCTTAACGCACAGACTACCCTGTTCCAGTAGCTGAAGTTTATAACTTTTTAGGCACTCAACCCACCAGGGGACTCGAACACTGGCCAACAAGGTGGCAGTTGCACGCTGCATCCACTACACCATACTTCAAAGCTATAAAGAGAGGTAGGAATTCTGGGGTATTTAACCAACCAGAACTCCAATCCTCTCCCTGGCAATGAGATAGTGTGGGACCCCGGGTGCTCTTTCATCGAGCCCTCTTATTTGGGAAAACTCAGTGCCAAATGCTTAATGCACAGATTACCCTGTTCCAGTAGCTGAAGTCTATAACTTTTTAGGCACTCAACCCACCAGGGGACTCGAACACTGGCCAACAAGGTGGCAGTTGCACGCTGTATGCTCTACACCATACTTCAAAGCCATAAAGAGAGGTAGGAATTCTGGGGTATTTAACCAACCAGAACTCCAATCCTCTACCAGGCAATGAGATAGTGTGCGACCCCGGGTGCTCTTTCATCGAGCCCTGTTATATAGGAAAACTCAGTGCCAAATACCTAATGCACAGACTACCCTGTTCCAGTAGCTGAAGTTTATAACTTTTTAGACACTCAACCCACAATGGGACTCGAACACTGGCCAACAAGGTGGCAGTTGCATTCTGTATCCACTACACCATATTTCAAAGCCATAAAGAGAGGTAGTAATTCTTGGGTATTTAACCAACCAGAACTCCAATCCTCTCCCAGGCAATGAGATAGTGTGGGACCCCGGGTGCTCTTTCATCGAGCCCTGTTATATGGGAAAACTCAGTGCCAAATGCTTAATGCACAGACTACCCTGTTCTAGTAGCTGAAGTTTATAACTTTTTAGACACTCAACCCACCAGAGGACTCGAACACTGGCCAAGAAGGTGGCAGTTGCATGCTGTATCCACTACGCCATACTTCAAAGCCATAAAGAGAGGTAGGAATTCTGGGGTATTTAACCAACCAGAACTCCAGTTCTCTCCAAGGCAATGAGATAGTTTGGGACCCCGGGTGCTCTTTCATCGAGCCCTGTTATATGGGAAAACTCAGTGCCAAATTCTTAATGCACGGACTACCCTGTTCCAGTAGCTGAAGTTTATAACTTTTTAGACACTCAACCCACCAGGGAACTCGAACACTGGCTAACAAGGAGGCTGTTGCACTCTGTATCCACTACTCCATACTTCAAAGCCATAAAGAGAGGTAGGAATTCTGGGGTATTTAACCAACCAGAACACCAATCCTCTCCCAGGCAATGAGATAGTGTGGGACCCCGGGTGCTCTTTCATCGAGATCTGTTATATGGGAAAACTCAGTGCCAAATGCACAGACTACCCTGTTCCAGTAGCTGAAGTTTATAACTTTTTAGACACTCGACCCACCAGGGGACTCGAACACTGACCAACAAGG